>NW_027253772.1:57500-357466 GCF_044704955.1 Pristiophorus japonicus
TTGAGGTCGAAGGTCAGCCGTGATCTCATTAAATGGCGGAGCAGGCTCGAGGGGCCGAATGGCCGACTCCTGCTCCGAATTCTTCAGTTCTTATGACCCGACTCCCTCCTCAGCTGCACCAATGCCCGGCTTGGGGTCAAGAGATTCTAAAAGTGAAAACGGGGAAATATATTCCAAGTGGCTGGGAGGGAGGGTCTGAATACCACCCCCCCCCTCCCCGCCCCCCGCCGCTGCACACACACACACACACACACACACACAGCAGGCGAGGCCCAGGCTCCGTTCCCGGCCTAGTGCTGAGTTAGCCTGACCTCACACCCGGTGTGGGACAGAGCCCCCCCCCCCCCACACACACACACACACACACACACACAGCAGGAAAAGCCCAGGCTCCAGCCCCGGCCTAGTGCTGAGTTAGCCTGACCTCACACCCGGTGTGGGACAGAGCCCCCCCCCCCCCCACACACACACACACACACACACACACAGCAGGAAAAGCCCAGGCTCCAGCCCCGGCCTAGTGCTGAGTTAGCCTGACCTCACACCCGGTGTGGGACAGAGCCCCCCCCCCACACACACACACACACACACACACACACACAGCAGGAAAAGCCCAGGCTCCAGCCCCGGCCTAGTGCTGAGTTAGCCTGACCTCACACCCGGTGTGGGACAGAGCCCCCGACACACACACACACACACACACACACAGCAGGAAAAGCCCAGGCTCCAGCCCCGGCCTAGTGCTGAGTTAGCCTGACCTCACACCCGGTGTGGGACAGAGCCCCCGACACACACACACACACACACACACACAGCAGGAAAAGCCCAGGCTCCAGCCCCGGCCTAGTACTGAGTTAGCCTGACCTCACACCCGGTGTGGGACAGAGCCCCCCCCCCCACACACACACACACACACACACACACACACGCACACACACACAGCAGGAAAAGCCCAGGCTCCAGCCCCGGCCTAGTGCTGAGTTTGCCCCGGGGTCAGTTAGCCAAGTTTTCCCTCGGTGTCCCCCGGGGTGAACATTTAGAACATCAGAAACAGGAGCAGGAGTCGGCCATTCGGCCCCTCGAGCCTGCTCCGCCATTTAATACGACCGTGGCTGATCTGATCATGGGCTCAGCTCCACTTCCCCGCCCGCTCCCCATAACCCTTCACTCCCTTATCGCTCAAAAATCTGTCTATCTCCACCTTAAATATATTCAATGTCCCAGCCTCCACAGCTCTCTGGGGCAGAGAATTCCACAGATTTACAACCCTCTGAGAGAAGAAATTCCTCCTCATCTCAGTTTTAAATGGGCGGCCCCTTATTCTAAGACCATGCCCCCTAGTTCTAGTCTCCCCCATCAGTGGAAACATCCTCTCTGCATGCACCTTGTCGAGCCCCCTCAGTATCTTAGACGTTTCAATAAGATCACCTCTCATTCTTCTGCACTGCAATGTATACAGGCTCAACCTGCTCAACCTGTCCTCATAACTCAACCCATTCATCTCAGGAGCGAACCGAGTGAACCTCCTCTGAAGGGGTGTGGCATCATGTCAGCCAATGCTCCTGTTCTTGGCCCCTATCCAGACAACCCTACCCGATAGTGAGCAGCAGTTCTGTAACCGGTTACCAGACTCTGAGCCCCGCTGACCGACATTGGCTCCCGGTTAAGCAACGCCTCGATTTCAAAACTCTCGTCCTCGGTTACAAACTCCCTCCACGGCCCTCGCCCCCCCTCCCTATCTCTGTAATCTCCTCCAGCCCCACAACCCCCCTGAGGTTATCCACTTTGGTGGTAAAAACAGAGAGACAGATTATTATCTGAATGGTGACAGATTAGGAAAAGGGGAGGTGCAACGAGACCTGGGTGTCATGGTACATCAGTCATTGAAGGTTGGCATGCAGGTACAGCAGGCGGTGAAGAAAGCAAATGGCATGTTGGCCTTCATAGCGAGGGGATTTGAGTACAGGGGCAGGGAGGTGTTGCTACAGTTGTACAGGGCCTTGGTGAGGCCACACCTGGAGTATTGTGTACAGTTTTGGTCTCCTAACCTGAGGAAGGACATTCTTGCTATTGAGGGAGTGCAGAGAAGGTTCACCAGACTGATTCCCGGGATGGCGGGACTGACCTATCAAGAAAGACTGGATCAACTGGGCTTGTATTCACTGGAGTTCAGAAGGATGAGAGGGGACCTCATAGAAACATATAAAATTCTGACGGGATTGGACAGGTTAGATGTAGGAAGAATGTTCCCAATGTTGGGGAAGTCCAGAACCAGGGGGTCACAGTCTAAGGATAAGGGGTAAGCCATTTAGGACCGAGATGAGGAGAAACTTCTTCACCCAGAGAGTGGTGAACCTGTGGAATTCTCTACCACAGAAAGTTGTTGAGGCCAATTCACTAAATATATTCAAAAAGGAGTTAGATGAGGTCCTTACTACTCGGGGGATCAAGGGGTATGGTGAGAAAGCAGGAATGGGGTACTGAAGTTGCATGTTCAGCCATGAACTCATTGAATGGCGGTGCAGGCTCGAAGGGCCGAATGGCCGACTGCTGCACATATTTTCTATGTCTCTATGTTTCTATGAGATGTCTGCGCTCCTCTAATTCTGCCCTCCTGACCATCGCTGATTATAATCGCTCCACCATCGGTGGCCGTGCCTTCTGTTGCCTGGGCCCCAATCTCTGGAACTCCCTCCCTAAACCTCTCCGCCTCCCTTTCCTCCCTCAAAAACGCTCCTTAAAGCCTCCCTCTTTGATGTAGCAACTGTGCTAATTTCGACTAATGCGGCTTGAAGTGCCAAATTTTTAGCTCGTTAAAGGCGCTCTATAAATACAATTTGAAGTTGTTGAACGATTTCTGATCGATATTAATGACCTGGACGTGTGCATCCAGGGCACCAGTTCAAAGTTTGCAGGAGACACGATCGTCGGAGAGGTTGTTAAACAATTAATCAATCAATCAATCGTAGGGCAGTCCCTCGGAATCGAGGAAGACTTGCTTCCACTCTTAGAATGAGTCCTGAGGTGACTGAACTGTCCGATACGAGAACCACAGTCCCTGTCACAGGTGGGACAGACAGACGTTGAGGGTAACACAAGAACATAAGAATTCGGAACAGGAGCAGGCCATCTAGCCCCTCGAGCCTGCTCCGCCACTCAACAAGATCATGGCTGATCTGGCCGTGGACTCAGCTCCACTTCCCCGGTAAAGGGGAAGGGTGGGACTGGTTTGCCGCACGCTCCTTCCGCTGCCTGCGCTTGGTTTCTGCACGCTCTCGGCGACGAGACTCGAGGTGCTCAGCGCCCTCCCGGATGCACTTCCTCCACTTAGGGGCGGACTGGTCTTTGGGCCCAGGGACTCCCAGGTGTCGGTGGGGATGTTGCACTTTATATCGGGGAGGGGCTTTGAGGGTGGTCCCTTGTAACGTTTCCTCTGCCCACCTTTCGCTCGTTTGCCGTGAAGGAGTTCCGAGTAGAGCGCTTGCTTTGGGGAGTCTCGTGTCTGGGGGGACATGCGGACAATGTGGCCCTGCCCAGCGGAGCTGGTCGAGTGTGGTCAGTGCTTCGATGCTGGGGATGTTGGCCTGGTCGAGGACGCTAACGTTGGTGCGTCTGTCCTCCCGGGGGATTTGTAGGATCTTGCGGAGACAGCGTTGGTGATATTTCTCCAGCGACTTGAGGTGTCTACTGTACATGGTCCATGTCTCTGAGCCATACAGGAGGGCGGGTATCACTACAGCCCTGTAGACCATGAGCTTGGTGGTGGATTTGAGGGCCCGGTCTTCAAACACTCTTTTCCTCAGGCGGCCGAAGGCTGCACTGGCGCACTGGAGGCGGTGTTGTATCTCGTCGCCAATGTCTGCTCTTGTTGATAGGAGGCTCCCGACATTTCAGAAATGTGGTAAACAGCGAGGGGGCTGGTCACAGACTTGAGGAGGACAGAGACAGACTGGTGAAAGGGGCAGACAAGTGACCAATGCAGTTTAACACAGCGAGGTGTGCCGTGATGCAGTTTGGTGGGAAGAATGACGAGAGCCAATATGAACTAAATGGTACAGTTTTAAAGGGGCTGCAGGGACAGACAGAGCTCGGGGAGTATGTACACAAACGGGGCAAGTTGTGTCGGCTGTTTAAAAAAAAAGCACACGGGACCCTGCGCTTTATTAAAGGAAGGCTTGCCTTTAACTAGCGCCTTTCACGACCACTGGATGACCCAAAGCGCCTTACAGCCAATTAAGAACGTTTTTAAAGTGTGCTCACTGTTGTAATGTGGGAAACGAGGCAGAAAATTTGTGCACAGCAAGATCCCACAAACAGCAACGTGTGATCGTGACTCAGATCATCGGTTGTTATAGATGTTGATTGAGGGATCAATATTGGCCCCAGGACAACAGAGAGAACTTCCCCTGCTCTTCTTCCAAATAGTGTCGTTGGATCTTTCACGTCCAACTGAGAGGGCAGACAGTTTAATATCTCATCTGAAAGGTGGCATCTCCCACAGTGCGGCGCTCCCTCCTTACTGCCCCTCCGACAGTGCGGCGCTCCCTCCTTACTGCCCCTCTGACAGTGCGGCACTCCCTCAGTACTGCCCCTCCGACAGTGCGGCACTCCCTTAGTACTGCCCCTCCGACAGTGCGGCGCTCCCTCAGTACTGCCCCTCCGACAGTGCGGCACTCCCTTAGTACTGCCCCTCCGACAGTGCGGCGCTCCCTCAGTACTGCCCCTCCGACAGTGCGGCGCTCCCTCAGTACTGTCCCTCCGACAGTGCGGCACTCCCTCAGTACTGCCCCTCCGACAGTGCGGCACTCCCTCAGTACTGCCCCTCCGACAGTGCGGCGCTCCCTCAGTACTGCCCCTCCGACAGTGCGGCGCTCCCTCAGCACTGCCCCTCCGACAGTGCGGCGCTCCCTCAGTACTGCCCCTCCGACAGTGCGGCACTCCCTCAGTACTGTCCCTCCGACAGTGCGGCACTCCCTCAGTACTGCGCCTCCGACAGTGCGACGCTCCCTCAGTACTGGCCCTCCGACAGTGCGGCACTCCCTCAGTACTGCGCCTCCGACAGTGCGGCGCTCCCTCAGCACTGCCCCTCCGACAGTGCGGCGCTCCCTCAGTACTGCCCCTCCGACAGTGCGGCACTCCCTCAGTACTGTCCCTCCGACAGTGCGGCACTCCCTCAGTACTGCCCCTCCGACAGTGCGGCGCTCCCTCAGTACTGCCCCTCCGACAGTGCGGCGCTCCCTCAGCACTGCCCCTCCGACAGTGCGGCGCTCCCTCAGTACTGCCCCTCCGACAGTGCGGCACTCCCTCAGTACTGCCCCTCCGACAGTGCGGCACTCCCTCAGTACTGCCCCTCCGACAGTGCGGCGCTCCCTCAGTACTGCCCCTCCGACAGTGCGGCGCTCCCTCAGTACTGCCCCTCCGACAGTGCGGCGCTCCCTCAGTACTGCCCCTCCGACAGTGCGGCACTCCCTCAGTACTGCCCCTCCGACAGTGCGGCGCTCCCTCAGTACTGCCCCTCCGACAGTGCGGCACTCCCTCAGTACTGCCCCTCCGACAGTGCAGCACTCCCTCAGTACTGCCCCTCCGACAGTGCAGCACTCCCTCAGTACTGCCCCTCCGACAGTGCAGCACTCCCTCAGTACTGCCCCTCCGACAGTACGACGCTCCCTCAGTACTGCACTTGGAGCGTCAGCCTATATTTTTGAGCTGAGCTCCCTGGAGTGGGACCGGAACCAACAACCGTCTGTCTCAGAAGGCGAGTGTGTGTTACCCCCTTTTAAAAAAAATGTATATTTACCGAACATTATCATTCTATTGTATCATACAAATCCCTTCTGCCCCTCTGCACAGCTGTTGCTCCAAAAACATATCATTCAAACCTGAAGTTTCATTTATTTCCTGTAACAAATTGATCATAAAATACTATCTTTAAATTGTTTCCTGAATAAAACATCCACAAAGCCTGAAAATTATGAGAGGGCTTGACAAGGTGGATGCAGAGAGGATGTTTCCACTGATGGGGGAGACTAGAACTAGGGGGCATAGTCTCAGAATAAGGTGCCGCCCATTTAAAACTGAGATGAGGAGGAATTTCTTCTCTCAGAGGGTTGTAAATCTGTGGAATTCTCTGCCCCAGAGAGCTGTGGAGGCTGGGACATTGAATATATTTAAGGTGGAGATAGACAGATTGTTGAGCGATGAGGGAGTGAAGGGTTATGGGGAGCGGGCGGGGAAGTGGAGCTGAGTCCATGATCGGATCAGCCGTGATCATATTGAATGGCGGAGCAGGCTCGAGGGGCTGTATGGCCCACTCCTGCTCCTATTTCTTATGTTCTTATGTCAATGATCTCTTAGCTTATATTTAATATAATCTTTTCGGTTTATTCTCCTCCCCTTAAAAATCAGAACATTCCTTGTTTGCACAATCACAAATCTCGCCAAACTGAACACTACATTAAATGCCCATCTCAAAATTGAGTTCCCATTCTTGCTTGTCCTCACCCGGCAAGAAAGCCTCACACTACTGTCAAACATAATGCTTAAAATCTTTTAACTGTGGACATAAGGAATATAAACATAATGGCAGGAGTGGGCCATTCGGCCCCTCGAGCCAGCTCCACCATTTAATACGATCACGGCTGATCTGATCATGGACTCAGCTCCACTTCCCCGCCCGCTCCCCATAACCCTTCACTCCCTTATCGCTCAACAATCTGTCTATCTCCGCCTTAAATATATTCAATGACCCAGCCTCCACAGCTCTCTGGGGTAGAGAATTCCACAGATTTACAACAGAGAAACATAGAAAATAGGTGCAGGAGTAGGCCATTCAGCCCTTCGAGCCTGCACCATCATTCAATATGATCATGGCTGATCATTCATCTCAGTACCCTTTTCCTGCTTTCTCTCCATACCCCTTGATCCCTTTAGCCGTAAAGGCCACATCTAACTCCCTCTTGAATATATCCAATGAACTGGCCTCAACAACTCTCTGCGGCAGGGAATTCCACAGGTCAACAACTCTCTGAGTGAAGAAGTTTCTCCTCATCTCGGTCCTAAATGGCCTACCCCTTATCCTAAGACTGTGACCCCTGGTTCTGGACTTCCCCATCATCGGGAACATTCTTCCTGCATCTAACCTGTCCAGTCCCGTCAGAATTTTATATGTTTCTATGAGATCCCCTCTCATCCTTCTAAACTCCAGTGAATACAAGCCCAGTCGATCTAGTCTCTCCTCATATGTCAGTCCCGCCATCCCGGGAATCAGTCTGGTGAACCTTCGCTGCACTCCCTCAATAGCAAGAACGTCCTTCCTCTGAGAGAAGAAATTCCTCCTCATCTCAGTTCTAAATGGGCGACCCCTTGTTCTGAAACTACACCCCCTAGTTCTAGATTCCCCCACGAGGGGAAACATCCTCTCTGCATCCACCTTGTCGAGCCCCCTCATTATCTTATAACTTTCAATAAGATCACCTCTCATTCTTCTGATCTCCAATGTGTACAGGCCCAACCTACTCAAACCTTTCCTCATAAAGCAACCCCCTCATCTCCGGAATCAACCGAGTGAACCTTCTCTGAACAGCCTCCAATGTAAGTATATCCTTCCTTAAATACGGAGACCAAAACTGTACGCAGTACTCCAGGTGTGGCCTCACCAATACCCTGTACAGTTGTAGCAGGACTTCTCTGCTTTTATACTCTATCCCCCTTTGCAATAAAGGCCAACATTCCATTCGTCTTCCTGATTAAGACTATCGTGGAAAAATCCGATTATGAGCCAGCTTGAAATCCCGTTCAATCCACTCTGCACATTTAAATCCCGCTCACATTTCCTTCCAAATCCTGTTGAAATCCAGCTGTGGGTGGATACTTTGCCAGAATTCCTGACCAGCAGCTGTCTTTAATTTCCATTCTATAAATACCCCACAGAAATCTCGAGTATTGCAGTTGTCAAATTGGACCAACTCCTTCCCTTTCTTCATAATTGTCTCATACAGGAGACCAGTTCATCTAACATCTGCCATTGGGAAAATGCTGCCGTCCATTGTCAAGCAAGCATTAGCGGGACTTTTGGAAAAGCGTAATACAGTCAAGCAGAGTCAGCAGGGTTTTATGAAAGGGAAATCATGTTTGACAAATTTGCTGGAGTTCTTTGAGGATGTAACGAACAGGGTGGATAAAGGGGGAACCAGTAGATGTTGTGTATTTGGATTTCCAGAAGGCATTCGATAAGTTGCCCGATAAGATATTACTGCACAAGACAAAAGTTCACAGGGGTTGGGAGTAATATATTAGCATGGATAGAGGATTGGCTAACTAACAGAAAACAGAGAGTCGGGATAAATGGGTCATTTTCAGGTCGGCAACCAGTAACTAGTGGGGTGCCGCAGGGATCAGTGCTGGGTCCTCAACTATTTACAATCTATATTAATGACTTGGCTGAAGGGACCGAGTGTAATGTCGGCCAAGTTTGCTGATGATACAAAGCTTAGTGAGAAAGCAAGTTGTGAGGAGGACACAAAAATCTGCAAAGGATATAGACAGACTAAGTGAGTGGGCAAACATTTGGCAGATGAAGCATAATGTGGGAAACTGTGAGGTTATCCACTTGGGTAGGAACAATTAAAAGGCAAATTATTGTTTAAATGGAGAGAAAGTACAAAATGCTAAGGTGCAGAGGGACCTGGGGATCCTTGTACATTAAACACAAAAAGTTAGCAAGCAGGTACAGCAAGTGTTCAGAAAGGCAAATGGAATGTTGCTCAGGATAAATCGACTTTAGAAAGGCAGGGATTAATCAGGAACAGTCAGCATGGACTTGTTAAGGGAAGGTCATGTTTGACTAACCTGATTGAACTTTTCGAGGAGATAACCAGGAGGGTCGATGAGGGCAGTGCGTACGATGTAGTATATATGGACTTTGCAAAGCTTTTGATAAGGTCCAACATGGCCAACTGATCACGACGGTAAAAACCCATGGGATCCAGGGCAAAGTGGCAAGTTGGATCCAAAATTGGCTCAGATGTCGGAAGCAAAGGGTAATGGTTGAAGGATGTTTCCAGTGGGGTTCTGCAGGGCTCAGTACTGGGACCCTTGCTTTTTGTGGTATATATCAATGATTTAGATTTGAATATAGGGAGTATGATTAAGAAGTTTACAATGACACTAAAGTTGGCTGTGTGGTTGATAATGAAGAGGAAAGTCATGGGCTGCAGGAGGATATCAATCTACTGGTCAGGTGGGCAGAGCAGTGGCAAATGGAATTTAATTCAGAGAAGTGTGAGGTGATGCACTTTGGGAGGGCTAATAAGGAAAGGGTATACACATTAAGCGATAGGCCACTTAATAGTGTAGATGAACAAAGGGACCTTGGAATGCTTGTCCACAGATCCCTGAAAGTAGCAGGCCAGGTGGATAAGGTGGTTAAGAAGGCATACGGAATGCTTGCCTTTATTGGCCTAGGCATAGAATACAAGAGCAGGGAGGTTATGCTTGAACTGTATAATACTCTGGTTAGGCCACAGCTGGAGTATTGCGTGCAGTTCTGGTCGGCGTATTATAGGAAGGACGTGATTGTACTAGAGAGGGTGCAGAGGAGATTTACGAGGATGCTGCCTGGAATGGAGAATCTTAGTTATGAGGATAGATTGGATAGGCTGGGTTTGTTCTCATTGGAACAGAGGAGGTTGAGAGGAGACCTCATCGAGGTGTACAACATATTGAGGGGCCTGGACATAGTGGATAGTAAGGGTCTATTTCCATTGGTGGAGGGGTCTATTATGAGGGGGCATAGTTTTAAGGTGGTTGGTGGAATGTTTAGAGGGGATTTGAGGGGGGGCTTCTTTACACAGAGGGTTGTGGGGATCTGGAACTCGCTGCCTGGAAGAGTGGTGGATGCAGAAACCCTCACCACTTTTAAGAGATGGTTGGATGGGCCCTTAAAGTGCAGTAACCTGCAGGGTTACAGACCGAGAGCTGGTCATTGGGATTAGACTGGGTGACCTTTTGTTGGACGGAGCAGATATAATGGTAAGTACTGCAGGGAACAGAATACGGCCAGGGTGATCTCCGGGACTAGTGTCGATCGCCTGGATGGATCGGAGAGGAATTTTCCCAGATTTCTTTCCCCAATTGGCCTGGGTTTGGCCTCTCCCAGGAGATCGCATGGCTCCAAGTGGGATGTATGTAGAATGTTGCGATACATGGGGTGTCGCAGTTGTGTGGGGCGGACTGGTTGGGCCGGGTGCTTTTTACCTGTCCGTCATTGTTCATTGTTCATAGGTTTATATGTAACCTTCAGGGCTGCTGACCGAGGGCCATGTGCCTCTGTGTCGGCCGGCGAGGATACGATGGGCTGGAATGGTCTCCTTCTGCGCTGTAAATTTCTATGTTTCTATGTTATTGCAAATGGGGATAGAGTATAAAAGCAGGGAAGTCCAGCTACAACTGTACAGGGTATTGGTGAGGCCACACCTGGAGTACTGCGTGCAGTTTTGGTCTCCGTATTTAAGGAGGGATACACTTGCATTGGAGACAGTTCAGAGAAGGTTCACTCGGTTGATTCCGGAGATGAGGGGGTTGACTAATGAGGAAAGGTTGAGGAGGTAAAGCCTCTACTCACGGAATTCAGAAGAATGAGCGTTGATCTTATTGAAACGTATAAGATACTGAGGGGGCTCGACAAGGTAGATGCAGAGAGGGTGTTTCCCCTCGTGGGGGAATCGAGAACTAGGGGGCGTAGTCTCAGAGTAAGAGGTCGCCCATTTCAAAATGGAAATTGGGAAAAATTTATTCTCTCTGAGGGTCGCGAATCTTTCGAATACTCTGCCCCAGAGAGCTGTGGAGGCTGGGTCATTGAATATATTTGAGGCGGAGATAGACAGATTTTTGAGCGATAAGGGAGTGAAGGGTTATGGGGAACGGGCGGGAAAGTGGAGCTGAGTCCATGATCGGATCAGCCATGATCGTATTAAATGGCGGAGCAGGCTCGAGGGGCCGAATGGCCGACTCCTGCTCCCGTTTCTTATGTTATGTTCTTTAAAGAGGCCCTAAAATTTGAAAAATAACAACCCAAAAACGCACCACCAACTTTTTACAAACTCACGCTGACTCCTGCAGTAATCAGCAGACCCTGCTCACTCCGGGCCCCTCGCACCGAGAAAGTGCACCCCACTGAGCCACAGCTGACACTTAATAGAGGATTAGAGTGCTAAAGCAAGGCAGTTATTGCTAAACCTTTTATAAAGCACTGGTCAGGCCCCAGCTGGAGTATTGTGTCCAATTCTGGGCTCCGCACTTTAGGAAGGATGTGAAGACCTTGGAGAGGGTGCAGAGGAGGTTGACCAGAATGGTACCAGGGATCAGTCATTGAAGGTTGGCATGCAGGTACAGCAGGCGGTGAAGAAGGCAAATGGCATGTTGGCCTTCAGAGCGAGGGGATTTGAGTATAGGAGCAGGGAAGTCTTACTGCAGTTGTACAGGGCCTTGGTGAGGCCTCGCCTGGAATATTGTGTTCAGTTTTGGTCTCCTAATCTGAGGAAGGACATTCTTGCTATTGAGGGAGTGCAGCGAAGGTTCACCAGACTGATTCCCGGGATGGCAGGACTGACATATGAGGAGAGACTGGATCAGCTGGGCTTATATTCACTGGAATTTGGAAGGATGAGAGGGGACCTCATAGAAACATATAAAATTCTGACAGGACTGGACAGGTTAGATGCGGGAAGAATGTTTCCGATGTTGGGGAAGTCCAGAACCAGGGGTCACAGTCTAAGGATAAGGGGTAAGCCATTTGGGACCGAGATGAGAAACTTCTTCACTCAGAGAATTGTGAACCTGTGGAATTCTCTACCACAGAAAGTTGTTTGAGACCAGTTCGTTGGATATATTCAAAAGGGAGTTAGATGTGGCCCTTACGGCTAAAGGGATCAAGGGGTATGGAGAGAAAGCAGGAATGGGGTACTGAAGTTGCATGATCAGCCATGATCTTATTGAATGGTGGTGCAGGCTCGAAGGGCCGAATGGCCTGCTCCTGCACCTATTGTCTATGTTTCTGTGAGGGACTTCAGTTCCGTGGAGAGAATGGAGAGTCTGGGGTTGTTATCCTTAGAGCAGCGAAGTTTGATCGAGGGATTCAAAATCGTGGCGGGTTTTGACAGAGTAAAGCACGAGAAACAGTTCCCAGTGTCGGAGAGCGGGTAACCAGAGGGACTCAGATTTAAGGCGATTGGGAACAGAACCGGAGTGGGGAGATGAGGAGAATGTTGTTACGCGGCGCGTTGTTGGGATCGGGAGCGCGCTGCCTGAAAGGGCGGTGGGAGCAGATTCAATAGTGGCCTTCAAACCGGGAACAGGATCAATAGTTGACGGGGAATATTTGTCAGGGCTGTGGGGATGGTGGGACTAATTGGACAGCGATTGGAGGCGGAACAGAGCACTTGTCTCGGGTACGCCTCACCAGTGGGAAAGCGGGTTGTGGAGAGGACACAGAGAGGCTGCAAAGAGATTTAGATCGGTTAGGCGAATGGGCGAAGGTTTGGCAGATGGAATACAATGTCGGAAAGTGTGAGGTCATCCAACTTGGGGAAAAAAACAGTAAAAGGGAATATTATTTGAATGGGGAGAAATTACAACATGCTGCGGTGCAGAGGGACCTGGGGTTCCTTGTGCATGAATCCCAAAAAGTTAGTTTGCAGGATGCAGCAGGTAATCAGGAAGGCGAATGGGATGTTGGCCTTCATTGCGAGAGGGATGGAGTACAAAAGCAGGGAGGTCCTGCTGCAACTGTACAGGGTATTGGTGAGGCCGCACCTGGAGCACTGCGTGCAGTTTTGGTCACCTGACTTAAGGAAGGATATACTGGCTTTGGAGGGTGTCCAGAGACGATTCACTCGGCTGATTCCGGAGATGAGGGGGTTACCTTATGATGATAGATTGAGCAGACTGGGTCTTTACTCGTTGGAGTTCAGAAGGATGAGGGGTGATCTTATAGAAACATTTAAAATAATGAAAGGGATAGACAAGATAGAGGCAGAGAGGTTGTTTCCACTGGTCGGGGAGACTAGAACTAGGGGGCACAGCCTCAAAATACGGGGGAGCCAATTTAAAACCGGAAGGAATTTCTTCTCCCAGAGGGTTGTGAATCTGTGGAATTCTCTGCCCAGGGAAGCAGTTGAGGCTAGCTCATTGAATGTATTCAAGTGACAGATAGATAGATTTTTAACCAATCAGGGAATTAAGGGTTACGGGGAGCGGGCGGGTAAGTGGAGCTGAGTCCACGGCCAGATCAGCCGTGATCTTGTTGAATGGCGGAGCAGGCTCGAGGGGCTAGATGGCCTCCTCCTGTTCCTAATTCTTATGTTCGTATGTCATGTATCAGTGTAGAACACACTGGGCCAATCGTGCGGTGCGTGAGTGAGTGAGCGAGTGAGCGAGTGAGGCTCGGGAACCACGCCGGGTGGGAGCAGGGCCCCCTCACAGCAAAGCTCCTCTCTCCGTCCGCCCATCCGGGAGCGCGCCGGGAGAGCAAGGCCTCCTGGGGCGATGGTCAGCTTGCTCCCGGAGGGGGCAGGGGGGGCGATCCTCATCGGCCGCCAGACAGGTCCACTGCCCCGGGCCAGGGGTTGGGGAAGGTGGGGGGGGTTAATTCTGTGACTCGGCTGCCTCTCCCCACAGACAGGGTCATTGCTCCCGGGGTCGGGGCGGGAGGGGGGGGGGGAGAGGGTTAATCTGTGACGGCCTCTCGTCCATACCTCATCATCATCACAGGTGGTCGCTCGAGGCGAGGATGACTTGCTTTCACACCAAAAAAAAGCGGATGAGTTCACGGGTGTTCCAGTGAAGGACCCAATATTCCAGGCCCTGGACTACATCCTGACGGGTGGGAGATGCCTGTGGGTGGATTTTTTTAACGTGGGGTGACCCGTTACACACCAGCCACCACACGGGGCTTGACAGAGCCCGGTCTTGGTCCAGGGGCGAGGGTTAACCAGGACGTCTGGAGACCAGCTCTGCTGCACGGGCCTAGTGCGCTCACACACATATCGCGCAGTGTGTGGGCTGGGCCCCCGTGCTGCCCCCTGGGCCCATGCCTCTTCCGGGCCCCGTACTCGCGCCTCTCTTGGGCCCCCGATCACGTCCCTCGACAGTCCCTCGCCGCTCCTTCGCACCCTCCCGCTGTGCCTGCCCGCACTGCGATCAGCGACCGGGCCTCGTAGCCGTCGCCCTCCTGCAGCAGAACGCGCGCTGCTCCCCTGCAGTGCTCCCAGCGCTCGGCTGCTCGGCCTGGAGACAGGCGCAGTCCCGGCCCGCGAGACCCTCGGCAGGCCGGGGCCATTGGCGGGAGCAGCGTGCGGGGGTATACCTCGCATGAAACAGACAGGGTCAATGCCCCCCCCCCCCCTTCCCCGGGGAAACTGTGACCCCCTCATCACCCCCCCCCCCCCCCCACTCCCCGCCCCCACACACACACACTGTCCCAGGGAGACTGACCACCCCCTGTCAGTGCCAGGGAGTGAGCGGGGCCTTCCGCCGGGGGAGGGAATGGTCAAGGGGTTTGCTTACCCTAAAATTATGACCCCAATGCTGCATCTGGACTGACACTGTCTCTCCCTCTCTCTCTCTCCACCTCACAATCTCTCCCTCGCTCTCTCCCCATCCTTCCTCTCTCCCTCCCTCTCTCTCTCTCTCTCCCTCGCTCTCTCCCACTCCTTCCTCTCCCTCTCTCTCTCGTTCCCCCTCTCTCTTGCTCTCCCCTCTCTCTCTTCCTCCCTCTGTCTCCCACTCCCTGTCTCTATCTCCCCCTTCCTCTCTCTGTCTCCCCTTCCTCTCTCTATCTCTCCCTCCCTCTCTCTCTCTCTCTCCCTCTCCCTCCCTCGCTCTCCCCCTCCCTCTCTCTCTAACTCCCTCCCTCTCTCTCCTCCTCCCTCTTCCTCTCCCTCTATCTCTCCTTCCCCCTCTCTCATGCTCTCGCCTCGCTCTCTCCCTCCCTCTGTCTCCCACTCCCTCTCTCTATCTCCCCCTTCCTCTCTCTGTCTCCCCTTCCTCTCTCTGTCTCTCCTTCTCTCTCGCTCTCCCTCTCCCTCTCTCTCTCCCTCCCTCTCTCCCTCGCTCTCTCCCTTTCTCTCTCGCTCTTCTTCCCCCTATCTCTTCCTCTCCCCTCAATCTCTCCCTCTCTCCCACTCCCTCTTTCTCTCTCTATCTCTCTCTCCCGCTCTCTCTCTCTCTATCTCTTTCTCTCTCCCTCCCTCCCTCTCCCTCTCCCTCTCTCTCTCCCTCTCTCTATCTCTCCCCCTTCCGCTCTCTCTCTCCCTCCCTCCCTGTCTCTCTCTCACTCTCGCTCCCTCTACCTCTCCCGCGCTCTCTCTCCCTCTCCTTTTCCCTCTCCCTCGCGCTCTCCCTCTCTCTCTCTCCCCCTCTCCCGCTCACTCCCTCTCTCCCTCATACTCCCTCTATCCCCACCCCTCGCACTCTGCCCCCCCCCCCTCTCTCCCCCCTCCCTCGCTCGCCTCCCCCCATTCGGTTTCTCAGGTGAGGTTGGAGACTGGAAGAACCATTTCACCGTTGCACAACATGAAGCTTTCGAAGAAGATTACGAGAGGAAAATGAGAGACAGCTCGATAAAGTTTCGTGACGTCTTGTGAAAACTGATTAATGAAACATTATCGAAAAATCAAAAATTAACTTCATTAAAAATCAACAAAACGGTGAACACCGCTTATTTCCCATCAGCTCCATTCCATCATTGCAAGAGCTCGAAGAGCGGAGTGAGGGGAGAGACTGAGAGACACCAGTCAATGTACAGATATCTCCCTGAGGGAGAGGGACTGAGAGACACTGGTCAGTGTACAGATATCTCCCTGAGGGAGAGGGACTGAGAGACACCAGTCA
The DNA here is from genome assembly GCF_044704955.1 of Pristiophorus japonicus. Classification (NCBI taxonomy): domain Eukaryota; kingdom Metazoa; phylum Chordata; class Chondrichthyes; family Pristiophoridae; genus Pristiophorus; species Pristiophorus japonicus. Next base: position 73,389 of record NW_027253772.1, read on the forward strand.
GTGTTCAGATATCTCCCTGAGGGAGAGGGGACTGAGAGACACCGGTCAGTGTACAGATATCTCCCTGAGTGAGAGGGACTGAGAGACACCAGTCAGTGTACAGATAATCTCCCTGAGGGAGAGGGGACTGAGAGACACCAGTCAGTGTTCAGATATCTCCCTGAGGAAGAGGGACTGAGAGACACCAGTCAGTGTACAGATATCTCCCTGAGGGAGAGGGACTGAGAGACACCAGTCAGTGTACAGATATCTCCCTGAGGGAGAGGGACTGAGAGACACCAGTCAGTGTACAGATATCTCCCTGAGGGAGAGGGGACTGAGAGACACCAGTCAGTGTTCAGATATCTCCCTGAGGGAGAGGGACTGAGAGACACCAGTCAGTGTACAGATATCTCCCTGAGGGAGAGGGGACTGAGAGACACCAGTCAGTGTTCAGATATCTCCCTGAGGGAGAGGGACTGAGAGACACCAGTCAGTGTACAGATATCTCCCTGAGGGAGAGGGACTGAGAGACACCAGTCAGTGTACAGATATCTCCCTGAGGGAGAGGGACTGAGAGACACCAGTCAGTGTGCAGATATCTCCCTGAGGGAGAGGGGACAGAGAGACACCGGTCAGTATACAGATATCTCCCTGAGGGAGAGGGACTGAGAGACACCAGTCAGTGTACAGATATCTCCCTGAGGGAGAGGGACTGAGAGACACCAGTCAGTGTTCAGATATCTCCCTGAGGGAGAGGGGACTGAGAGACACTGGTCAGTGTACAGATATCTCCCTGAGGGAGAGGGACTGAGAGACACCAGTCAGTGTTCAGATATCTCCCTGAGGGAGAGGGGACTGAGAGACACCGGTCAGTGTACAGATATCTCCCTGAGTGAGAGGGACTGAAAAACACCAGTCAGTGTACAGATAATCTCCCTGAGGGAGAGGGGACTGAGAGACACCAGTCAGTGTTCAGATATCTCCCTGAGGAAGAGGGACTGAGAGACACCAGTCAGTGTACAGATATCTCCCTGAGGGAGAGGGACTGAGAGACACCAGTCAGTGTACAGATATCTCCCTGAGGGAGAGGGACTGAGAGACACCAGTCAGTGTACAGATATCTCCCTGAGGGAGAGGGGACTGAGAGACACCAGTCAGTGTTCAGATATCTCCCTGAGGGAGAGGGACTGAGAGACACCAGTCAGTGTACAGATATCTCCCTGAGGGAGAGGGGACTGAGAGACACCAGTCAGTGTTCAGATATCTCCCTGAGGGAGAGGGACTGAGAGACACCAGTCAGTGTACAGATATCTCCCTGAGGGAGAGGGACTGAGAGACACCAGTCAGTGTACAGATATCTCCCTGAGGGAGAGGGACTGAGAGACACCAGTCAGTGTGCAGATATCTCCCTGAGGGAGAGGGGACTGAGAGACACCGGTCAGTATACAGATATCTCCCTGAGGGAGAGGGACTGAGAGACACCAGTCAGTGTACAGATATCTCCCTGAGGGAGAGGGACTGAGAGACACCAGTCAGTGTTCAGATATCTCCCTGAGGGAGAGGGGACTGAGAGACACTGGTCAGTGTACAGATATCTCCCTGAGGGAGAGGGACTGAGAGACACCAGTCAGTGTTCAGATATCTCCCTGAGGGAGAGGGACTGAGAGACACCAGTCAGTGTACAGATATCTCCCTGAGGGAGAGGGACTGAGAGACACCAGTCAGTGTACAGATATCTCCCTGAGGGAGAGGGACTGAGAGACACCAGTCAGTGTACAGATATCTCCCTGAGGGAGAGGGACTGAGAGACACCAGTCAGTGTGCAGATATCTCCCTGAGGGAGAGGGGACTGAGAGACACCGGTCAGTATACAGATATCTCCCTGAGGGAGAGGGACTGAGAGACACCAGTCAGTGTACAGATATCTCCCTGAGGGAGAGGGACTGAGAGACACCAGTCAGTGTTCAGATATCTCCCTGAGGGAGAGGGGACTGAGAGACACTGGTCAGTGTACAGATATCTCCCTGAGGGAGAGGGACTGAGAGACACCAGTCAGTGTTCAGATATCTCCCTGAGGGAGAGGGGACTGAGAGACACCGGTCAGTGTACAGATATCTCCCTGAGTGAGAGGGACTGAGAGACACCAGTCAGTGTACAGATAATCTCCCTGAGGGAGAGGGGACTGAGAGACACCAGTCAGTGTTCAGATATCTCCCTGAGGGAGAGGGACTGAGAGACACCAGTCAGTGTACAGATATCTCCCTGAGGGAGAGGGACTGAGAGACACCAGTCAGTGTACAGATATCTCCCTGAGGGAGAGGGACTGAGAGACACCAGTCAGTGTACAGATTTCTCCCTGAGGGAGAGGGGACTGAGAGACATCAGTCAGTGTACAGATATCTCCCTGAGGGAGAGGGGACTGAGAGACACCAGTCAGTGTACAGATATCTCACTGAGGGAGAGGGACTGAGAGACACCAGTCAATGTACAGATATCTCCCTGAGAGAGAGGGACTGAGTGACACAATTCAGTGTACAGATATCTCCCTGAGGGAGAGGGGACTGAGAGACACCAGTCAGTGTACAGATATCTCCCTGAGGAAGAGGGAACTGAGAGACACCAGTCAGTGTACAGATATCTCCCTGAGGGAGAGGGGACTGAGAGAAACCAGTCAGTGTACATATATCTCCCTGAGGGAGAGGGGACTGAGAGACAGCAATCAGTGTACACATATCTCCCTGAGGGAGAGGGGACTGAGAGACATCAGTCAGTGTACAGATATCTCCCTGAGGGAGAGGGACTGAGAGACACCAGTCAGTGTACAGATATCTCCCTGAGGGAGAGGGGACTGAGAGGCACCAGTCACTGTACAGATATCTCCCTGAGGGAGAGGGGACTGAGAGACATCAGTCAGTGTACAGATATCTCCCTGAGGGAGAGGGACTGAGATACACCAGACAGTGTACAGATATCTCCCTGAGGGAGATGGAACTGAGAGACACCAGTCAGTGTATAAATATCTCCCTGAGGGAGAGGGGACTGAGAGACACCAGTCAGTGTACAGATATTTCGCTGAGGGAGAGGCGACTGGGAGACACCAGTCAATGTACAGATATCTCCCTGAGGGAGCGGGGACTGAGAGACACCAGTCAGTGTACAGATATCTCACTGAGGGAGAGGGGACTGACAGACACCAGTCACTGTACAGATATCTCACTGAGGGAGAGGGACTGAGAGACACCAGTCAATGTACAGATATCTCCCTGAGAGAGAGGGACTGAGTGACACAATTCAGTGTACAGATATCTCCCTGAGGGAGAGGGGACTGAGAGACACCATTCAGTGTACAGATATCTCCGTGAGGGAGAGGGGACTGAGAGACACGGTCAGTGTACAGATATCTCCCTGAGGGAGAGGGGACTGAGAGACACTGGTCAGTGTACAGATATCTCCCGGAGGTAGAGGGACTGAGAGACACCAGTCAGTGTACAGATATCTCCCTGAGGGAGAGGGGACTGAGAGACATCAGTCAGTGTACAGATATCTCCCTGAGGGAGAGGGGACTGAGAGACACCAGTCAGTGTACAGATATCTCACTGAGGGAGAGGGGACTGACAGACACCAGTCACTGTACAGATATCTCCCTGAGGGAGAGGGGACTGAGAGACACCAGTCAGTGTACAGATATCTCCCTGAGGGAGAGGGAACTGAGAGACACCAGTCATTGGACAGATATCTCCCTGAGGGAGAGGGGACTGAGAGACACGGTCAGTGTACAGATATCTCCCTGAGGGAGAGGGGACTGAGAGACACTGGTCAGTGTACAGATATCTCGCGGAGGTAGAGGGACTGAGAGACACCAGTCAGTGTACAGATATCTCCCTGAGGGAGAGGGGACTGAGAGACACCAGTCAGTGTACAGATATCCCTGAGGAAGAGGGGACTGAGAGACACCAGTCAGTGTACAGATATCTCCCTGAGGGAGAGGGGACTGAGAGACACCAGTCAGTGTACAGATATCTCCCTGAGGGAGAGGGGACTGAGAGACACTGGTCAGTATACAGATATCTCCCTGAGGGAGAGGGGACTGAGAGGCACCAGTTACTGTACAGATATCACCCTGAGGGAGAGGGGACTGCGAGACACCAGTCAGTGTACAGATATCTTCCTGAGGGAGAGGGACTGAGAGACACCAGTCAGTGTACAGATATCTCCCTGAGGGAGAGGGGACTGAGAGACACCAGTCAGTGTACAGATATCTCACTGAGGGAGAGGGGACTGACAGACACCAGTCACTGTACAGATATCTCCCTGAGGGAGAGGGACTGAGAGACACCAGTCAGTGTACAGATATCTCACTGAGGGAGAGGGACTGAGAGACACCAGTCAATGTACAGATATCTCCCTGAGAGAGAGGGACTGAGTGACTCAATTCAGTGTACAGATATCTCCCTGAGGGAGTGGCGACTGAGAGACACCAGTCAGTGTACAGATATCTCCCTGAGGAAGAGGGGACTGAGAGACACCAGTCAGTGTACAGATATCTCCCTGAGAGAGAGGGACTGAGTGACACAATTCAGTGTACAGATATCTCCCTCAGGGAGAGGCGACTGAGAGACACCAGTCAGTGTACAGATATCTCCCTGAGGAAGAGGGGACTGAGAGACAGCAGTCAGTGTACAGATATCTCCCTGAGGGAGAGGGGACTGAGAGACATCAGTCAGTGTAAAGATATCTCCCTGAGGGAGAGGGACTGAGAGACACCAGTCAGTGTACAGATATCTCCCTGAGGGAGAGGGGACTGAGAGACACCAGTCACTGTACAGATATCTCCCTGAGGGAGAGGGACTGAGAGACACCAGTCAGTGTACAGATATCTCACTGAGGGAGAGGGACTGAGATACACCAGTCAATGTACAGATATCTCCCTGAGAGAGAGGGACTGAGTGACACAATTCAGTGTACAGATATCTCCCTCAGGGAGAGGCGACTGAGAGACACCAGTCAGTGTACAGATATCTCCCTGAGGAAGAGGGGACTGAGAGACACCAGTCAGTGTACAGTTATCTCCCTGAGGGAGAGGGGACTGAGACACAGCAGTCAGTGTACAGATATCTCCCTGAGGGAGAGGGGACTGAGAGACATCAGTCAGTGTACAGATATCTCCCTGAGGGAGAGGGACTGAGAGACACCAGGCAGTGTACAGATATCTCCCTGAGGGAGATGGAACTGAGAGACACCAGTCAGTGTATAAATATCTCCCTGAGGGAGAGGGGACTGAGAGACACCGGTCAGTGTACAGATATCTCCCTGAGGGAGAGGGGACTGAGAGACACCAGTCAGTGTACAGATATGTCCCTGAGGGAGAGGGGACTGAGAGACACCAGTCAGTGTACAGATCTCTCCCTGAGGTAGAGGGACTGAGAGACACCAGTCAGTGTACAGATCTCTCCCTGAGGGAGAGGGGACTGAGAGACACCAGTCAGTGTACAGATCTCTCCCTGAGGTAGAGGGACTGAGAGACACCAGTCAGTGTACAGATATCTCCCTGAGGGAGAGGGGACTGAGAGACACCAGTCAGTGTACAGATATCTCCCTGAGGGAGAGGGGACTGAGAGACACAAGTCAGTGTACAGATATCTCCCTGAGGAAGAGGGGACTGAGAGACACCGGTCAGTGTAGAGATATCTCCCTGAGGGAGAGGGGACTGAGAGACACCAGTCAGTGTGCAGATATCTCCCAGAGGGAGGGGGACTGTGAGACACCAGTCAGTGTACAGATATCTCCCTGAGGGAGAGGGGACTGAGAGACACCAGTCAGTGTACAGATATACCTGAGGGAGAGGGGACTGAGAGACACCGGTCAGTGTAGAGATATCTCCCTGAGGGAGAGGGACTGAGTGACACAATTCAGTGTACAGATATCTCCCTGATGGAGAGGGGACTGAGAGACACCAGTCAGTGTAGAGATATCTCCCTGAGGGAGAGGGGACTGAGAGACACCAGTCAGTGTACAGATATACCTGAGGGAGAGGGGACTGAGAGACACCAGTCAGTGTACAGATATCTCCCTGAGGAAGAGGGGACTGAGAGACACCAGTCAGTGTACAGATATCTCCCTGAGGGAGAGGGGACTGAGAGACAGCAGTCAGTGTACAGATATCTCCCTGAGGGAGAGGGGACTGAGAGACACCAGTCAGTGTACAGATATCTCCCTGAGGGAGAGGGGACTGAGAGACACTGGTCAGTTTACAGATATCTCCCTGAGGGAGAGGGAACTGAGAGGCACCAGTCAGTGTACAGATATCACCCTGAGGGAGAGCGAACTGAGAGACATCAGTCAGTGTACAGATATCTCCCTGAGGGAGAGGGACTGAGAGACACCAGTCAGTGTACAGATATCTCCCTGAGGGAGAGGGACTGAGATACACCAGTCAGTGTACAGATATCTCCCTGAGGGAGAGGGGACTGAGAGTGACCAGTCAGTGTACAGGTATCTCCCTGAGGGAGAGGGGACTGAGAGACACTGGTCAGTGTTCAGATATCTCCCTGAGGTAGAGGGACTAAGAGACACCAGTCAGTGTACAGATATCTCCCTGAGGGAGAGGGGACTGAGAGACATCAGTCAGTGTACAGATATCTCCCTGAGGGAGAGGGGACTGAGAGACACCAGTCAGTGTACAGATATCTCACTGAGGGAGAGGGGACTGACAGACACCAGTCACTGTACAGATATCTCACTGAGGGAGAGGGACTGAGAGACACCAGTCAGTGTACAGATATCTCCCTGAGGGAGAGGGAACTGAGAGACACCAGTCATTGGACAGATATCTCCCTGAGGGAGAGGGGACTGAGAGACACGGTCAGTGTACAGATATCTCCCTGAGGGAGAGGGGACTGAGAGACACTGGTCAGTGTACAGATATCTCGCGGAGGTAGAGGGACTGAGAGACACCAGTCAGTGTACAAATATCTCCCTGAGGGAGAGGGGGCTGAGAGACACCAGTCAGTGTACAGATATCCCTGAGGAAGAGGGGACTGAGAGACACCAGTCAGTGTACAGATATCTCCCTGAGGGAGTGGGGACTGAGAGACACCAGTCAGTGTACAGATATCTCCCTGAGGAAGAGGGGACTGAGAGACAACAGTCAGTGTACAGATATCTCCCTGAGGGAGAGGGGACTGAGAGACACCAGTCAGTGTACAGATATCTCCCTGAGGGAGAGGGGACTGAGAGACACTGGTCAGTATACAGATATCTCCCTGAGGGAGAGGGGACTGAGAGGCACCAGTTACTGTACAGATATCACCCTGAGGGAGAGGGGACTGCGAGACACCAGTCAGTGTACAGATATCTTCCTGAGGGAGAGGGACTGAGAGACACCAGTCAGTGTACAGATATCTCCCTGAGGGAGAGGGGACTGAGAGACACCAGTCAGTGTACAGATATCTCACTGAGGGAGAGGGGACTGACAGACACCAGTCACTGTACAGATATCTCCCTGAGGGTGAGGGACTGAGAGACACCAGTCAGTGTACAGATATCTCACTGAGGGAGAGGGACTGAGAGACACCAGTCAATGTACAGATATCTCCCTGAGAGAGAGGGACTGAGTGACTCAATTCAGTGTACAGATATCTCCCTGAGGGAGAGGCGACTGAGAGACACCAGTCAGTGTACAGATATCTCCCTGAGGAAGAGGGGACTGAGAGACACCAGTCAGTGTACAGATATCTCCCTGAGGGAGAGGGGACTGAGAGACAGCAGTCAGTGTACAGATATCTCCCTGAGGGAGAGGGGACTGAGAGACATCAGTCAGTGTAAAGATATCTCCCTGAGGGAGAGGGACTGAGAGACACCAGTCAGTGTACAGATATCTCCCTGAGGGAGAGGGGACTGAGAGACACCAGTCACTGTACAGATATCTCCCTGAGGGAGAGGGACTGAGAGACACCAGTCAGTGTACAGATATCTCACTGAGGGAGAGGGACTGAGAGACACCAGTCAATGTACAGATATCTCCCTGAGAGAGAGGGACTGAGTGACACAATTCAGTGTACAGATATCTCCCTCAGGGAGAGGCGACTGAGAGACACCAGTCAGTGTACAGATATCTCCCTGAGGGAGAGGGGACTGAGAGACACCAGTCACTGTGCAGATATCTCTCTGAGGGAGAGGGGACTGAGAGACACCAGTCAGTGTACAGATATCTCCCTGAGGGAGAGGGAACTGTGAGACACCAGTCAGTGTATAGATGTCTCCCTGAGGGAGAGGGGACTGAGAGGCACCAGTCACTGTACAGATATCTCCCTGAGGGAGAGGGGACTGAGAGACATCAGTCAGTGTACAGATATCTCCCTGAGGGAGAGGGACTGAGAGACACCAGGCAGTGTACAGATATCTCCCTGAGGGAGATGGAACTGAGAGACACCAGTCAGTGTATAAATATCTCCCTGAGGGAGAGGGGACTGAGAGACACCGGTCAGTGTACAGATATCTCCCTGAGGGAGAGGGGACTGAGAGACACTGGTCAGTGTACAGATATCTCCCTGAGGTAGAGGGACTGAGAGACACCAGTCAGTGTACAGATATCTCCCTGAGGGAGAGGGGACTGAGAGACACCAGTCAGTGTACAGATATCTCCCTGAGGGAGAGGGGACTGAGAGACACAAGTCAGTGTACAGATATCTCCCTGAGGAAGAGGGGACTGAGAGACACCGGTCAGTGTAGAGATATCTCCCTGAGGGAGAGGGGACTGAGAGACACCAGTCAGTGTACAGATATACCTGAGGGAGAGGGGACTGAGAGACACCGGTCAGTGTAGAGATATCTCCCTGAGGGAGAGGGACTGAGTGACACAATTCAGTGTACAGATATCTCCCTGATGGAGAGGGGACTGAGAGACACCGGTCAGTGTAGAGATATCTCCCTGAGGGAGAGGGGACTGAGAGACACCAGTCAGTGTACAGATATACCTGAGGGAGAGGGGACTGAGAGACACCAGTCAGTGTACAGATATCTCCCTGAGGAAGAGGGGACTGAGAGACACCAGTCAGTGTACAGATATCTCCCTGAGGGAGAGGGGACTGAGAGACAGCAGTCAGTGTACAGATATCTCCCTGAGGGAGAGGGGACTGAGAGACACCAGTCAGTGTACAGATATCTCCCTGAGGGAGAGGGGACTGAGAGACACTGGTCAGTTTACAGATATCTCCCTGAGGGAGAGGGAACTGAGAGGCACCAGTCAGTGTACAGATATCACCCTGAGGGAGAGGGAACTGAGAGACATCAGTCAGTGTACAGATATCTCCCTGAGGGAGAGGGACTGAGAGACACCAGTCAGTGTACAGATATCTCCCTGAGGGAGAGGGACTGAGATACACCAGTCAGTGTACAGATATCTCCCTGAGGGAGAGGGGACTGAGAGACACCAGTCAGTGTACAGATATCACCCTGAGGGAGAGGGAACTGAGAGACATCAGTCAGTGTACAGATATCTCCCTGAGGGAGAGGGACTGAGAGACACCAGTCAGTGTACAGATATCTTCCTGAGGGAGAGGGGACTGAGAGACACCAGTCACTGTACAGATATCTCCCAAAGGATGAGGGACTGAGAGACACCAGTCAGTGTACAGATATCTCCCTGAGGGAGAGGGGACTGACAGACACCAGTCACTGTACAGATATCTCCCTGAGGGAGAGGGGACTGAGAGACACCAGTCAGTGTACAGATATCTCCCTGAGGGAGAGGGAACTGAGAGACACCAGTCAGTGGACAGATATCTCCCCGAGGGAGAGGGGACTGAGAGACACGGTCAGTGTACAGATATCTCCCTGAGGGAGAGGGGACAGAGAGACACCAGTCAGTGTACAGATATCTCACTGAGGGAGAGGGACTGAGAGACACCAGTCAGTGTACAGATATCCCTGAGGGAGAGGGGACTGAGAGACACCAGTCAGTGTACAGATATCTCACTGAGGGAGAGGGACTGAGAGGCACTAGTCAATGTACAGATATCTCCCTGAGAGAGAGGGACTGAGTGACACAATTCAGTGTACAGATATCTCCCTGAGGGAGAGGGGACTGAGGGACACCAGTCAGTGTAAAGATATCTCCCTGAGGAAGAGGGGACTGAGAGACAGCAGTCAGTGTACAGATATCTCCCTGAGGGAGAGGGGACTGAGAGACACCAGTCAGTGTACAGATATCTCCCTGATGGAGAGGGGACTGAGAGACACCAGTCAGTGTACAGATATCTCCCTGAGGGAGAGTGGACTGAGAGACACCAGTCAGTGTACAGATATCTCCCTGAGGGAGAGGGGACTGAGAGACACCAGTCAGTGTACAGATATCCCTGAGGGAGAGGGGACTGAGAGACTCCAGTCAGTGTACAGATATCTTCCTGAGAGAGAGGGACTGAGTGACAAAATTCAGTGTACAGATATCTCCCTGAGGGAGAGGGGACTGAGGGACACCAGTCAGTGTACAGATATCTCCCTGAGGAAGAGGGGACTGAGAGACACCAGTCAGTGTACAGATATCTCCCTGAGGGAGAGGGGACTGAGAGACACAAGTCAGTGTACAGATATCTCCCTGAGGAAGAGGGGACTGAGAGACAGCAGTCAGTGTACAGATATCTCCCTGAGGGAGAGGGGACTGAGAGACACCAGTCAGTGTACAGATATCTCCCTGAGGGAGAGGGGACTGAGAGACACTGGTCAGTGTACAGATATCTCCCTGAGGGAGAGGGGACTGAGAGGCACCAGTCATTGTACAGATATCACCCTGAGGGAGAGGGGACTGAGAAACATCAGTCAGTGTACAGATATCTCCCTGAGGGAGCGGGACTGAGAGACACCAGTCAGTGTACAGATATCTCCCTGAGGGAGAGGGGACTGAGAGACACCAGTCACTGTACAGATATCTCCGTGAGGGAGAGGGGACTGAGAGACACCAGACAGTGTACAGATATCTCCCTGAGGGAGAGGGAACTGAGAGACACCAGTCATTGTACAGATATCTCCCTGATGGAGAGGGGACTGAGAGACACCGGTCAGTGTACAGATATCTCCCTGAGGGAGAGGGGACTGAGAGACACCAGTCAGTGTACAGATATACCTGAGGGAGAGGGGACTGAGAGACTCCAGTCAGTGTACAGATATCTCCCTAAGAGAGAGGGACTGAGTGACACAATTCAGTGTACAGATATCTCCCTGAGGGAGAGGGGACTGAGAGACACCAGTCAGTGTACAGATATCTCCCTGAGGAAGAGGGGACTGAGAGACACCAGTCAGTGCAAAGATATCTCCCTGAGGAAGAGGGGACTGAGAGACAGCAGTCAGTGTACAGATATCTCCCTGAGGGAGAGGGGACTGAGAGACACCAGTCAGTGTACAGATTTCTCCCTGAGGGAGAGGGGACTGAGAGACACTGGTCAGTTTACAGATATCTCCCTGAGGGAGAGGGAACTGAGAGGCACCAGTCAGTGTACAGATATCACCCTGAGGGAGAGGGAACTGAGAGACATCAGTCAGTGTACAGATATCTCCCTGAGGGAGAGGGACTGAGAGACACCAGTCAGTGTACAGATATCTCCCTGAGGGTGAGGGACTGAGAGACACCAGTCAGTGTACAGATATCTCCCTGAGGGAGAGGGGACTGAGAGACACCAGTCAGTGTACAGATATCATCCTGAGGGAGAGGGAACTGAGAGACATCAGTCAGTGTACAGATATCTCTCTGAGGGAGAGGGACTGAGAGACACCAGTCAGTGTACAGATATCTCCCTGAGGGAGAGGGGACTGAGAGACACCAGTCACTGTACAGATATCTCCCAAAGGATGAGGGACTGAGAGACACCAGTCAGTGTACAGATATCTCACTGAGGGAGAGGGGACTGACAGACACCAGTCACTGTACAGATATCTCCCTGAGGGAGAGGGTACTGAGAGACACCAGTCAGTGTACAGATATCTCCCTGAGGGAGAGGGAACTGAGAGACACCAGTCAGTGGACAGATATCTCCCTGAGGGAGAGGGGACTGAGAGACACGGTCAGTGTACAGATATCTCCCTGAGGGAGAGGGGACTGAGAGACACTGGTCAGTTTACAGATATCTCCCTGAGGTAGAGGGACTGAGAGACATCAGTCAGTGTACAGATATCTCCCTGAGGGAGAGGGGACTGACAGACACCAGTCAGTGTACAGATATCCCTGAGGGAGAGGGGACTGAGAGACACCAGTCAGTGTACAGATATCTCACTGAGGGAGAGGGACTGAGAGGCACTAGTCAATGTACAGATATCTCCCTGAGAGAGAGGGACTGAGTGACACAATTCAGTGTACAGATATCTCCCTGAGGGAGAGGGGACTGAGGGACACCAGTCAGTGTAAAGATATCTCCCTGAGGAAGAGGGGACTGAGAGACAGCAGTCAGTGTACAGATATCTCCCTGAGGGAGAGGGGACTGAGAGACACCAGTCAGTGTACAGATATCTCCCTGATGGAGAGGGGACTGAGAGACACCAGTCAGTGTACAGATATCTCCCTGAGGGAGAGTGGACTGAGAGACACCAGTCAGTGTACAGATATCCCTGAGGGAGAGGGGACTGAGAGACACCAGTCAGTGTACAGATATCCCTGAGGGAGAGGGGACTGAGAGACTCCAGTCAGTGTACAGATATCTCCCTGAGAGAGAGGGACTGAGTGACAAAATTCAGTGTACAGATATCTCCCTGAGGGAGAGGGGACTGAGAGACACCAGTCAGTGTACATATATCTCCCTGAGGGAGAGGGGACTGAGAGACACCAGTCAGTGTACAGATATCTCCCTGAGGGAGAGGGGACTGAGAGACACTAGTCAGTGTACAGATATCTCCCTGAGGGAGAGGGGACTGAGAGACAGCAGTCAGTGTACAGATATCTCCCTGAGGGAGAGGGGACTGAGAGACACCAGTCAGTGTACAGATATCTCCCTGAGGGAGAGGGGACTGAGAGACACTGGTCAGTGTACAGATATCTCCCTGAGGGACAGGGGACTGAGAGACACCAGTCACTGTGTAGATATCTCCCTGATGGAGAGGGAACTGAGAGACACTAGTCAGTGTACAGATATCTCCCTGAGGGAGAGGGAACTGAGAGACACCGGTCAGTGTACAGATATCTCCCTGAGGGAGAGGGGACTGAGAGACATCAGTCAGTGTACAGATATCTCCCTGAGCTAGAGGGACTGAGAGACACCAGTCAGTGTACAGATATCTCCCTGAGGGAGAGGGGACTGAGAGACACTGGTCAGTGTACAGATATCTCCCTGAGGGAGAGGGGACTGAGAGACACTGGTCAGTGTACAGATATCTCCCTGAGGGAGAGGGGACTGAGAGGCACCAGTCATTGTACAGATATCTCCCTGAGGGAGAGGGGACTGAGAGACACCAGTCACTGTACAGATATCTCCCTGAGGGAGAGGGGACTGAGAGACACTGGTCAGTGTACAGATATCACCCTGAGGGAGAGGGGACTGAGAAACATCAGTCAGTGTGCAGATATCTCCCTGAGGGAGCGGGACTGAGAGACACCAGTCAGTGTACAGATATCTCCCTGAGGGAGAGGGGACTGAGAGACACCAGTCACTGTACAGATATCTCCCTGAGGGAGAGGGGACTGAGAGACACCAGACAGTGTACAGATATCTCCCTCAGTGAGAGGGAACTGAGAGACACCAGTCATTGTACAGATATCTCCCTGATGGAGAGGGGACTGAGAGACACCAGTCAGTGTACAGATATCCCTGAGGGAGAGGGGACTGAGAGACTCCAGTCAGTGTACAGATATCTCCCTAAGAGAGAGGGACTGAGTGACACAATTCAGTGTACAGATATCTCCCTGAGGGAGAGGGGACTGAGAGACACCAGTCAGTGTACAGATATCTCCCTGAGGAAGAGGGGACTGAGAGACACCAGTCAGTGTACAGATATCTCCCTGAGGGAGAGGGGACTGAGAGACAGCAGTCAGTGTACAGATATCTCCCTGAGGGAGAGGGGACTGAGAGACACCAGTCAGTGTACAGATATCTCCCTGAGGGAGAGGGGACTGAGAGACACTGGTCAGTTTTCAGATATCTCCCTGAGGGAGAGGGAACTGAGAGGCACCAGTCAGTGTACAGATATCACCCTGAGGGAGAGGGAACTGAGAGACATCAGTCAGTGTACAGATATCTCCCTGAGGGAGAGGGACTGAGAGACACCAGTCAGTGTACAGATATCTCCCTGAGGGAGAGGGACTGAGAGACACCAGTCAGTGTACAGATATCTCCCTGAGGGAGAGGGGACTGAGAGACACCAGTCAGTGTACAGATATCACCCTGAGGGAGAGGGAACTGAGAGACATCAGTCAGTGTACAGATATCTCCCTGAGGGAGAGGGACTGAGAGACACCAGTCAGTGTACAGATATCTCACTGAGGGAGAGGGGACTGAGAGACACCAGTCACTGTACAGATATCTCCCAAAGGATGAGGGACTGAGAGACACCAGTCAGTGTACAGATATCTCACTGAGGGAGAGGGGACTGACAGACACCAGTCACTGTACAGATATCTCCCTGAGGGAGAGGGGACTGAGAGACACCAGTCAGTGTACAGATATCTCCCTGAGGGAGAGGGAACTGAGAGACACCAGTCAGTGGACAGGTATCTCCCTGAGGGAGAGGGGACTGAGAGACACGGTCAGTGTACAGATATCTCCCTGAGGGAGAGGGGACTGAGAGACACTGGTCAGTTTACAGATATCTCCCTGAGGTAGAGGGACTGAGAGACATCAGTCAGTGTACAGATATCCCTGAGGGAGAGGGGACTGAGAGACACCAGTCAGTGTACAGATATCTCCCTGAGGGAGAGGGGACTGAGAGACACTGGTCAGTTTACAGATATCTCCCTGAGGGAGAGGGAACTGAGAGGCACCAGTCAGTGTACAGATATCACCCTGATGGAGAGGGAACTGAGAGACATCAGTCAGTGTACAGATATCTCCCTGAGGGAGAGGGACTGAGAGACACCAGTCAGTGTACAGATATCTCCCTGAGGGAGAGGGACTGAGAGACACCAGTCAGTGTACAGATATCTCCCTGAGGGAGAGGGGACTGAGAGACACCAGTCAGTGTACAGATATCATCCTGAGGGAGAGGGAACTGAGAGACATCAGTCAGTGTACAGATATCTCTCTGAGGGAGAGGGACTGAGAGACACCAGTCAGTGTACAGATATCTCCCTGAGGGAGAGGGGACTGAGAGACACCAGTCACTGTACAGATATCTCCCAAAGGATGAGGGACTGAGAGACACCAGTCAGTGTACAGATATCTCCCTGAGGGAGAGGGGACTGACAGACACGGTCAGTGTACAGATATCTCCCTGAGGGAGAGGGTACTGAGAGACACCAGTCAGTGTACAGATATCTCCCTGAGGGAGAGGGAACTGAGAGACATCAGTCAGTGTACAGATATCTCCCTGAGGGAGAGGGGACTGAGAGACACCAGTCAGTGTACAGATATCTCACTGAGGGAGAGGGACTGAGAGGCACTAGTCAATGTACAGATATCTCCCTGAGAGAGAGGGACTGAGTGACACAATTCAGTGTACAGATATCTCCCTGAGGGAGAGGGGACTGAGGGACACCAGTCAGTGTAAAGATATCTCCCTGAGGAAGAGGGGACTGAGAGACAGCAGTCAGTGTACAGATATCTCCCTGAGGGAGAGGGGACTGAGAGACACCAGTCAGTGTACAGATATCTCCCTGATGGAGAGGGGACTGAGAGACACCAGTCAGTGTACAGATATCTCCCTGAGGGAGAGTGGACTGAGAGACACCAGTCAGTGTACAGATATCCCTGAGGGAGAGGGGACTGAGAGACACCAGTCAGTGTACAGATATCCCTGAGGGAGAGGGGACTGAGAGACTCCAGTCAGTGTACAGATATCTCCCTGAGAGAGAGGGACTGAGTGACAAAATTCAGTGTACAGATATCTCCCTGAGGGAGAGGGGACTGAGAGACACCAGTCAGTGTACAGATATCTCCCTGAGGGAGAGGGGACTGAGAGACACCAGTCAGTGTACAGATATCTCCCTGAGGGAGAGGGGACTGAGAGACACCAGTCAGTGTACAGATATCTCCCTGAGGGAGAGGGGACTGAGAGACAGCAGTCAGTGTACAGATATCTCCCTGAGGGAGAGGGGACTGAGAGACACCAGTCAGTGTACAGATATCTCCCTGAGGGAGAGGGGACTGAGAGACACTGGTCAGTGTACAGATATCTCCCTGAGGGACAGGGGACTGAGAGACACCAGTCACTGTGTAGATATCTCCCTGATGGAGAGGGAACTGAGAGACACTAGTCAGTGTACAGATATCTCCCTGAGGGAGAGGGAACTGAGAGACACCGGTCAGTGTACAGATATCTCCCTGAGGGAGAGGGGACTGAGAGACATCAGTCAGTGTACAGATATCTCCCTGAGCTAGAGGGACTGAGAGACACCAGTCAGTGTACAGATATCTCCCTGAGGGAGAGGGGACTGAGAGACACTGGTCAGTGTACAGATATCTCCCTGAGGGAGAGGGGACTGAGAGACACTGGTCAGTGTACAGATATCTCCCTGAGGGAGAGGGGACTGAGAGGCACCAGTCATTGTACAGATATCTCCCTGAGGGAGAGGGGACTGAGAGACACCAGTCATTGTACAGATATCTCCCTGAGGGAGAGGGGACTGAGAGACACTGGTCAGTGTACAGATATCACCCTGAGGGAGAGGGGACTGAGAAACATCAGTCAGTGTGCAGATATCTCCCTGAGGGAGCGGGACTGAGAGACACCAGTCACTGTACAGATATCTCCCTGAGGGAGAGGGGACTGAGAGACACCAGACAGTGTACAGATATCTCCCTCAGTGAGAGGGAACTGAGAGACACCAGTCATTGTACAGATATCTCCCTGATGGAGAGGAGACTGAGAGACACCAGTCAGTGTACAGATATCCCTGAGGGAGAGGGGACTGAGAGACTCCAGTCAGTGTACAGATATCTCCCTAAGAGAGAGGGACTGAGTGACACAATTCAGTGTACAGATATCTCCCTGAGGGAGAGGGGACTGAGGGACACCAGTCAGTGTAAAGATATCTCCCTGAGGAAGAGGGGACTGAGAGACAGCAGTCAGTGTACAGATATCTCCCTGAGGGAGAGGGGACTGAGAGACACCAGTCAGTGTACAGATATCTCCCTGATGGAGAGGGGACTGAGAGACACCAGTCAGTGTACAGATATCTCCCTGAGGGAGAGTGGACTGAGAGACACCAGTCAGTGTACAGATATCCCTGAGGGAGAGGGGACTGAGAGACACCAGTCAGTGTACAGATATCCCTGAGGGAGAGGGGACTGAGAGACTCCAGTCAGTGTACAGATATCTCCCTGAGAGAGAGGGACTGAGTGACAAAATTCAGTGTACAGATATCTCCCTGAGGGAGAGGGGACTGAGAGACACCAGTCAGTGTACATATATCTCCCTGAGGGAGAGGGGACTGAGAGACACCAGTCAGTGTACAGATATCTCCCTGAGGGAGAGGGGACTGAGAGACACTAGTCAGTGTACAGATATCTCCCTGAGGGAGAGGGGACTGAGAGACAGCAGTCAGTGTACAGATATCTCCCTGAGGGAGAGGGGACTGAGAGACACCAGTCAGTGTACAGATATCTCCCTGAGGGAGAGGGGACTGAGAGACACTGGTCAGTGTACAGATATCTCCCTGAGGGACAGGGGACTGAGAGACACCAGTCACTGTGTAGATATCTCCCTGATGGAGAGGGAACTGAGAGACACTAGTCAGTGTACAGATATCTCCCTGAGGGAGAGGGAACTGAGAGACACCGGTCAGTGTACAGATATCTCCCTGAGGGAGAGGGGACTGAGAGACATCAGTCAGTGTACAGATATCTCCCTGAGCTAGAGGGACTGAGAGACACCAGTCAGTGTACAGATATCTCCCTGAGGGAGAGGGGACTGAGAGACACTGGTCAGTGTACAGATATCTCCCTGAGGGAGAGGGGACTGAGAGACACTGGTCAGTGTACAGATATCTCCCTGAGGGAGAGGGGACTGAGAGGCACCAGTCATTGTACAGATATCTCCCTGAGGGAGAGGGGACTGAGAGACACCAGTCACTGTACAGATATCTCCCTGAGGGAGAGGGGACTGAGAGACACTGGTCAGTGTACAGATATCACCCTGAGGGAGAGGGGACTGAGAAACATCAGTCAGTGTGCAGATATCTCCCTGAGGGAGCGGGACTGAGAGACACCAGTCAGTGTACAGATATCTCCCTGAGGGAGAGGGGACTGAGAGACACCAGTCACTGTACAGATATCTCCCTGAGGGAGAGGGGACTGAGAGACACCAGACAGTGTACAGATATCTCCCTCAGTGAGAGGGAACTGAGAGACACCAGTCATTGTACAGATATCTCCCTGATGGAGAGGGGACTGAGAGACACCAGTCAGTGTACAGATATCCCTGAGGGAGAGGGGACTGAGAGACTCCAGTCAGTGTACAGATATCTCCCTAAGAGAGAGGGACTGAGTGACACAATTCAGTGTACAGATATCTCCCTGAGGGAGAGGGGACTGAGAGACACCAGTCAGTGTACAGATATCTCCCTGAGGAAGAGGGGACTGAGAGACACCAGTCAGTGTACAGATATCTCCCTGAGGGAGAGGGGACTGAGAGACAGCAGTCAGTGTACAGATATCTCCCTGAGGGAGAGGGGACTGAGAGACACCAGTCAGTGTACAGATATCTCCCTGAGGGAGAGGGGACTGAGAGACACTGGTCAGTTTTCAGATATCTCCCTGAGGGAGAGGGAACTGAGAGGCACCAGTCAGTGTACAGATATCACCCTGAGGGAGAGGGAACTGAGAGACATCAGTCAGTGTACAGATATCTCCCTGAGGGAGAGGGACTGAGAGACACCAGTCAGTGTACAGATATCTCCCTGAGGGAGAGGGACTGAGAGACACCAGTCAGTGTACAGATATCTCCCTGAGGGAGAGGGGACTGAGAGACACCAGTCAGTGTACAGATATCACCCTGAGGGAGAGGGAACTGAGAGACATCAGTCAGTGTACAGATATCTCCCTGAGGGAGAGGGACTGAGAGACACCAGTCAGTGTACAGATATCTCACTGAGGGAGAGGGGACTGAGAGACACCAGTCACTGTACAGATATCTCCCAAAGGATGAGGGACTGAGAGACACCAGTCAGTGTACAGATATCTCACTGAGGGAGAGGGGACTGACAGACACCAGTCACTGTACAGATATCTCCCTGAGGGAGAGGGGACTGAGAGACACCAGTCAGTGTACAGATATCTCCCTGAGGGAGAGGGAACTGAGAGACACCAGTCAGTGGACAGGTATCTCCCTGAGGGAGAGGGGACTGAGAGACACGGTCAGTGTACAGATATCTCCCTGAGGGAGAGGGGACTGAGAGACACTGGTCAGTTTACAGATATCTCCCTGAGGTAGAGGGACTGAGAGACATCAGTCAGTGTACAGATATCCCTGAGGGAGAGGGGACTGAGAGACACCAGTCAGTGTACAGATATCTCCCTGAGGGAGAGGGGACTGAGAGACACTGGTCAGTTTACAGATATCTCCCTGAGGGAGAGGGAACTGAGAGGCACCAGTCAGTGTACAGATATCACCCTGATGGAGAGGGAACTGAGAGACATCAGTCAGTGTACAGATATCTCCCTGAGGGAGAGGGACTGAGAGACACCAGTCAGTGTACAGATATCTCCCTGAGGGAGAGGGACTGAGAGACACCAGTCAGTGTACAGATATCTCCCTGAGGGAGAGGGGACTGAGAGACACCAGTCAGTGTACAGATATCATCCTGAGGGAGAGGGAACTGAGAGACATCAGTCAGTGTACAGATATCTCTCTGAGGGAGAGGGACTGAGAGACACCAGTCAGTGTACAGATATCTCCCTGAGGGAGAGGGGACTGAGAGACACCAGTCACTGTACAGATATCTCCCAAAGGATGAGGGACTGAGAGACACCAGTCAGTGTACAGATATCTCCCTGAGGGAGAGGGGACTGACAGACACGGTCAGTGTACAGATATCTCCCTGAGGGAGAGGGTACTGAGAGACACCAGTCAGTGTACAGATATCTCCCTGAGGGAGAGGGAACTGAGAGACATCAGTCAGTGTACAGATATCTCCCTGAGGGAGAGGGGACTGAGAGACACCAGTCAGTGTACAGATATCTCACTGAGGGAGAGGGACTGAGAGGCACTAGTCAATGTACAGATATCTCCCTGAGAGAGAGGGACTGAGTGACACAATTCAGTGTACAGATATCTCCCTGAGGGAGAGGGGACTGAGGGACACCAGTCAGTGTAAAGATATCTCCCTGAGGAAGAGGGGACTGAGAGACAGCAGTCAGTGTACAGATATCTCCCTGAGGGAGAGGGGACTGAGAGACACCAGTCAGTGTACAGATATCTCCCTGATGGAGAGGGGACTGAGAGACACCAGTCAGTGTACAGATATCTCCCTGAGGGAGAGTGGACTGAGAGACACCAGTCAGTGTACAGATATCCCTGAGGGAGAGGGGACTGAGAGACACCAGTCAGTGTACAGATATCCCTGAGGGAGAGGGGACTGAGAGACTCCAGTCAGTGTACAGATATCTCCCTGAGAGAGAGGGACTGAGTGACAAAATTCAGTGTACAGATATCTCCCTGAGGGAGAGGGGACTGAGAGACACCAGTCAGTGTACAGATATCTCCCTGAGGGAGAGGGGACTGAGAGACACCAGTCAGTGTACAGATATCTCCCTGAGGGAGAGGGGACTGAGAGACACCAGTCAGTGTACAGATATCTCCCTGAGGGAGAGGGGACTGAGAGACAGCAGTCAGTGTACAGATATCTCCCTGAGGGAGAGGGGACTGAGAGACACCAGTCAGTGTACAGATATCTCCCTGAGGGAGAGGGGACTGAGAGACACTGGTCAGTGTACAGATATCTCCCTGAGGGACAGGGGACTGAGAGACACCAGTCACTGTGTAGATATCTCCCTGATGGAGAGGGAACTGAGAGACACTAGTCAGTGTACAGATATCTCCCTGAGGGAGAGGGAACTGAGAGACACCGGTCAGTGTACAGATATCTCCCTGAGGGAGAGGGGACTGAGAGACATCAGTCAGTGTACAGATATCTCCCTGAGCTAGAGGGACTGAGAGACACCAGTCAGTGTACAGATATCTCCCTGAGGGAGAGGGGACTGAGAGACACTGGTCAGTGTACAGATATCTCCCTGAGGGAGAGGGGACTGAGAGACACTGGTCAGTGTACAGATATCTCCCTGAGGGAGAGGGGACTGAGAGGCACCAGTCATTGTACAGATATCTCCCTGAGGGAGAGGGGACTGAGAGACACCAGTCATTGTACAGATATCTCCCTGAGGGAGAGGGGACTGAGAGACACTGGTCAGTGTACAGATATCACCCTGAGGGAGAGGGGACTGAGAAACATCAGTCAGTGTGCAGATATCTCCCTGAGGGAGCGGGACTGAGAGACACCAGTCACTGTACAGATATCTCCCTGAGGGAGAGGGGACTGAGAGACACCAGACAGTGTACAGATATCTCCCTCAGTGAGAGGGAACTGAGAGACACCAGTCATTGTACAGATATCTCCCTGATGGAGAGGAGACTGAGAGACACCAGTCAGTGTACAGATATCCCTGAGGGAGAGGGGACTGAGAGACTCCAGTCAGTGTACAGATATCTCCCTAAGAGAGAGGGACTGAGTGACACAATTCAGTGTACAGATATCTCCCTGAGGGAGAGGGGACTGAGAGACACCAGTCAGTGTACAGATATCTCCCTGAGGAAGAGGGGACTGAGAGACACCAGTCAGTGTACAGATATCTCCCTGAGGGAGAGGGGACTGAGAGACAGCAGTCAGTGTACAGATATCTCCCTGAGGGAGAGGGGACTGAGAGACACCAGTCAGTGTACAGATATCTCCCTGAGGGAGAGGGGACTGAGAGACACTGGTCAGTTTTCAGATATCTCCCTGAGGGAGAGGGAACTGAGAGGCACCAGTCAGTGTACAGATATCACCCTGAGGGAGAGGGAACTGAGAGACATCAGTCAGTGTACAGATATCTCCCTGAGGGAGAGGGACTGAGAGACACCAGTCAGTGTACAGATATCTCCCTGAGGGAGAGGGACTGAGAGACACCAGTCAGTGTACAGATATCTCCCTGAGGGAGAGGGGACTGAGAGACACCAGTCAGTGTACAGATATCACCCTGAGGGAGAGGGAACTGAGAGACATCAGTCAGTGTACAGATATCTCCCTGAGGGAGAGGGACTGAGAGACACCAGTCAGTGTACAGATATCTCACTGAGGGAGAGGGGACTGAGAGACACCAGTCACTGTACAGATATCTCCCAAAGGATGAGGGACTGAGAGACACCAGTCAGTGTACAGATATCTCACTGAGGGAGAGGGGACTGACAGACACCAGTCACTGTACAGATATCTCCCTGAGGGAGAGGGGACTGAGAGACACCAGTCAGTGTACAGATATCTCCCTGAGGGAGAGGGAACTGAGAGACACCAGTCAGTGGACAGGTATCTCCCTGAGGGAGAGGGGACTGAGAGACACGGTCAGTGTACAGATATCTCCCTGAGGGAGAGGGGACTGAGAGACACTGGTCAGTTTACAGATATCTCCCTGAGGTAGAGGGACTGAGAGACATCAGTCAGTGTACAGATATCCCTGAGGGAGAGGGGACTGAGAGACACCAGTCAGTGTACAGATATCCCTGAGGGAGAGGGGACTGAGAGACTCCAGTCAGTGTACAGATATCTCCCTGAGAGAGAGGGACTGAGTGACAAAATTCAGTGTACAGATATCTCCCTGAGGGAGAGGGGACTGAGAGACACCAGTCAGTGTACAGATATCTCCCTGAGGGAGAGGGGACTGAGAGACACCAGTCAGTGTACAGATATCTCCCTGAGGGAGAGGGGACTGAGAGACACCAGTCAGTGTACAGATATCTCCCTGAGGGAGAGGGGACTGAGAGACAGCAGTCAGTGTACAGATATCTCCCTGAGGGAGAGGGGACTGAGAGACACCAGTCAGTGTACAGATATCTCCCTGAGGGAGAGGGGACTGAGAGACACTGGTCAGTGTACAGATATCTCCCTGAGGGAGAGGGGACTGAGAGACACCAGTCACTGTGTAGATATCTCCCTGAGGGAGAGGGAACTGAGAGACACTAGTCAGTGTACAGATATCTCCCTGAGGTAGAGGGAACTGAGAGACACCAGTCAGTGTACAGATATCTCCCTGAGGGAGAGGCGACTGAGAGACACCGGTCAATATACAGATATCTCCCTGAGGGAGAGGGGACTGAGAGACACTGGTCAGTTTACAGATATCTCCCTGAGGTAGAGGGACTGAGAGACATCAGTCAGTGTACAGATATCTCCCTGAGGGAAAGGGGACTGACAGACACCAGTCAGTGTACAGATATCCCTGAGGGAGAGGGGACTGAGAGACACCAGTCAGTGTACAGATATCTCACTGAGGGAGAGGGACTGAGAGGCACTAGTCAATGTACAGATATCTCCCTGAGAGAGAGAGGGACTGAGTGACACAATTCAGTGTACAGATATCTCCCTGAGGTAGAGGGACTGAGAGACACCAGTCAGTGTTCAGATATCGCCCTGAGGGAGAGGGACTGAGAGACACCAGTCAGTGTACAGATATCTCCCTGAGGGAGAGGGACTGAGAGACACCAGTCAGTGTACAGATATCTCCCTGAGGGAGAGGGACTGAGAGACACCAGTCAGTGTGCAGATATCTCCCTGAGGGAGAGGGGACTGAGAGACACCGGTCAGTATACAGATATCTCCCTGAGGGAGAGGGACTGAGAGACACCAGTCAGTGTACAGATATCTCCCTGAGGGAGAGGGACTGAGAGACACCAGTCAGTGTTCAGATATCTCCCTGAGGGAGAGGGGACTGAGAGACACTGGTCAGTGTACAGATATCTCCCTGAGGGAGAGGGACTGAGAGACACCAGTCAGTGTTCAGATATCTCCCTGAGGGAGAGGGGACTGAGAGACACCGGTCAGTGTACAGATATCTCCCTGAGTGAGAGGGACTGAGAGACACCAGTCAGTGTACAGATAATCTCCCTGAGGGAGAGGGGACTGAGAGACACCAGTCAGTGTTCAGATATCTCCCTGAGGAAGAGGGACTGAGAGACACCAGTCAGTGTACAGATATCTCCCTGAGGGAGAGGGACTGAGAGACACCAGTCAGTGTACAGATATCTCCCTGAGGGAGAGGGGACTGAGAGACACCAGTCAGTGTACAGATATCTCCCTGAGGGAGAGGGGACTGAGAGACACCAGTCAGTGTTCAGATATCTCCCTGAGGGAGAGGGACTGAGAGACACCAGTCAGTGTACAGATATCTCCCTGAGGGAGAGGGGACTGAGAGACACCAGTCAGTGTTCAGATATCTCCCTGAGGGAGAGGGACTGAGAGACACCAGTCAGTGTAC
The DNA here is from genome assembly GCF_044704955.1 of Pristiophorus japonicus. Taxonomy (NCBI): domain Eukaryota; kingdom Metazoa; phylum Chordata; class Chondrichthyes; family Pristiophoridae; genus Pristiophorus; species Pristiophorus japonicus. The sequence continues at coordinate 98,006 of NW_027253772.1, forward strand.
AGATATCTCCCTGAGGGAGAGGGACTGAGAGACACCAGTCAGTGTACAGATATCTCCCTGAGGGAGAGGGACTGAGAGACACCAGTCAGTGTGCAGATATCTCCCTGAGGGAGAGGGGACTGAGAGACACCGGTCAGTATACAGATATCTCCCTGAGGGAGAGAGACTGAGAGACACCAGTCAGTGTACAGATATCTCCCTGAGGGAGAGGGACTTAGAGACACCAGTCAGTGTTCAGATATCTCCCTGAGGGAGAGGGGACTGAGAGACACTGGTCAGTGTACAGATATCTCCCTGAGGGAGAGGGACTGACAGACACCAGTCACTGTACAGATATCTCACTGAGGGAGAGGGACTGAGAGACACCAGTCAATGTACAGATATCTCCCTGAGAGAGAGGGACTGAGTGACACAATTCAGTGTACAGATATCTCCCTGAGGGAGAGGGGACTGAGAGACACCATTCAGTGTACAGATATCTCCCTGAGGGAGAGGGGACTGAGAGACACGGTCAGTGTACAGATATCTCCCTGAGGGAGAGGGGACTGAGAGACACTGGTCAGTGTACAGATATCTCCCGGAGGTAGAGGGACTGAGAGACACCAGTCAGTGTACAGATATCTCCCTGAGGGAGAGGGGACTGAGAGACATCAGTCAGTGTACAGATATCTCCCTGAGGGAGAGGGACTGAGAGACACCAGTCAGTGTACAGATATCTCCCTGAGGGAGAGGGGACTGAGAGACACCAGTCAGTGTTCAGATATCTCCCTGAGGGAGAGGGACTGAGAGACACAATTCAGTGTACAGATATCTCCCTCAGGGAGAGGGGACTGAGAGACACTGGTCAGTGTACAGATATCTCCCTGAGGGACAGGGGACTGAGAGACACCAGTCACTGTGTAGATATCTCCCTGATGGAGAGGGAACTGAGAGACACTAGTCAGTGTACAGATATCTCCCTGAGTGAGAGGGACTGAGAGACACCAGTCAGTGTACAGATAATCTCCCTGAGGGAGAGGGGACTGAGAGACACCAGTCAGTGTTCAGATATCTCCCTGAGGAAGAGGGACTGAGAGACACCAGTCAGTGTACAGATATCTCGCTGAGGGAGAGGGACTGAGAGACACCAGTCAGTGTACAGATATCTCCCTGAGGGAGAGGGACTGAGAGACACCAGTCAGTGTACAGATATCTCCCTGAGGGAGAGGGGACTGAGAGACACCAGTCAGTGTTCAGATATCTCCCTGAGGGAGAGGGACTGAGAGACACCAGTCAGTGTACAGATATCTCCCTGAGGGAGAGGGGACTGAGAGACACCAGTCAGTGTTCAGATATCTCCCTGAGGGAGAGGGACTGAGAGACACCAGTCAGTGTACAGATATCTCCCTGAGGGAGAGGGACTGAGAGACACCAGTCAGTGTACAGATATCTCCCTGAGGGAGAGGGACTGAGAGACACCAGTCAGTGTGCAGATATCTCCCTGAGGGAGAGGGGACTGAGAGACACCGGTCAGTATACAGATATCTCCCTGAGGGAGAGGGACTGAGAGACACCAGTCAGTGTACAGATATCTCCCTGAGGGAGAGGGACTGAGAGACACCAGTCAGTGTTCAGATATCTCCCTGAGGGAGAGGGGACTGAGAGACACCAGTCAGTGTACAGATATCTACCTGAGGGAGAGGGACTGAGAGACACCAGTCAGTGTTCAGATATCTCCCTGAGGGAGAGGGGACTGAGAGACACCGGTCAGTGTACAGATATCTCCCTGAGTGAGAGGGACTGAGAGACACCAGTCAGTGTACAGATAATCTCCCTGAGGGAGAGGGGACTGAGAGACACCAGTCAGTGTTCAGATATCTCCCTGAGGGAGAGGGACTGAGAGACACCAGTCAGTGTACAGATATCTCCCTGAGGGAGAGGGACTGAGAGACACCAGTCAGTGGACAGATATCTCCCTGAGGGAGAGGGGACTGAGAGACACCAGTCAGTGTACAGATATCTCACTGAGGGAGAGGGACTGAGAGACACCAGTCAATGTACAGATATCTCCCTGAGAGAGAGGGACTGATTGACACAATTCAGTGTACAGATATCTCCCTGAGGGAGAGGGGACTGAGAGACACCAGTCAGTGTACAGATATCTCCCTGAGGAAGAGGGGATTGAGAGACACCAGTCAGTGTACAGATATCTCCCTGAGGGAGAGGGGACTGAGAGAAACCAGTCAGTGTACATATATCTCCCTGAGGGAGAGGGGACTGAGAGACAGCAATCAGTGTACAGATATGTCCCTGAGGGAGAGGGACTGAGAGACACCAGTCAGTGTACAGATATCTCCCTGAGGGAGAGGGGACTGAGAGACACTGGTCAGTGTACAGATATCTCCCTGAGGGAGAGGGAACTGAGAGACACCAGTCAGTGTATAGATATCTCCCTGAGGGAGAGGGGACTGAGAGGCACCAGTCACTGTACAGATATCTCCCTGAGGGAGAGGGGACTGAGAGACATCAGTCAGTGTACAGATATCTCCCTGAGGGAGAGGGACTGAGATACACCAGGCAGTGTACAGATATCTCCCTGAGGGAGATGGAACTGAGAGACACCAGTCAGTGTATAAATATCTCCCTGAGGGAGAGGGGACTGAGAGAGACCAGTCAGTGTACAGATATTTCGCTGAGGGAGAGGGGACTGGGAGACACTGGTCAGTGTTCAGATATCTCCCTGAGGTAGAGGGACTAAGAGACACCAGTCAGTGTACAGATATCTCCCTGAGGGAGAGGGGACTGAGAGACATCAGTCAATGTACAGATATCTCCCTGAGGGAGAGGGGACTGAGAGACACCAGTCAGTGTACAGATATCTCACTGAGGGAGAGGGGACTGACAGACACCAGTCACTGTACAGATATCTCACTGAGGGAGAGGGACTGAGAGACACCAGTCAATGTACAGATATCTCCCTGAGAGAGAGGGACTGAGTGACACAATTCAGTGTACAGATATCTCCCTGAGGGAGAGGGGACTGAGAGACACCATTCAGTGTACAGATATCTCCCTGAGGGAGAGGGGACTGAGAGACACGGTCAGTGTACAGATATCTCCCTGAGGGAGAGGGGACTGAGAGACACTGGTCAGTGTACAGATATCTCCCGGAGGTAGAGGGACTGAGAGACACCAGTCAGTGTACAGATATCTCCCTGAGGGAGAGGGGACTGAGAGACATCAGTCAGTGTACAGATATCTCCCTGAGGGAGAGGGGACTGAGAGACACCAGTCAGTGTACAGATATCTCACTGAGGGAGAGGGGACTGACAGACACCAGTCACTGTACAGATATCTCACTGAGGGAGAGGGACTGAGAGGCACTAGTCAATGTACAGATGTCTCCCTGAGAGAGAGGGACTGAGTAACACAATTCAGTGTACAGATATCTCCCTGAGGGAGAGGGGACTGAGAGACACCAGTCAGTGTACAGATATCTCCCTGAGGGAGAGGGAACTGAGAGACACCAGTCATTGGACAGATATCTCCCTGAGGGAGAGGGGACTGAGAGACACGGTCAGTGTACAGATATCTCCCTGAGGGAGAGGGGACTGAGAGACACTGGTCAGTGTACAGATATCTCGCGGAGGTAGAGGGACTGAGAGACACCAGTCAGTGTACAGATATCTCCCTGAGGGAGAGGGGACTGAGAGACACCAGTCAGTGTACAGATATCCCTGAGGAAGAGGGGACTGAGAGACACCAGTCAGTGTACAGATATCTCCCTGAGGGAGTGGGGACTGAGAGACACCAGTCAGTGTACAGATATCTCCCTGAGGAAGAGGTGTCTGAGAGACAGCAGTCAGTGTACAGATATCTCCCTGAGGGAGAGGGGACTGAGAGACACCAGTCAGTGTACAGATATCTCCCTGAGGGAGAGGGGACTGAGAGACACTGGTCAGTATACAGATATCTCCCTGAGGGAGAGGGGACTGAGAGGCACCAGTTACTGTACAGATATCACCCTGAGGGAGAGGGGACTGCGAGACACCAGTCACTGTGCAGATATCTCTCTGAGGGAGAGGGGACTGAGAGACACCAGTCAGTGTACAGATATCTCCCTGAGGGAGAGGGGACTGAGAGACACCAGTCACTGTGCAGATATCTCTCTGAGGGAGAGGGGACTGAGAGACACCAGTCAGTGTACAGATATCTCCCTGAGGGAGAGGGAACTGAGAGACACCAGTCAGTGTATAGATATCTCCCTGAGGGAGAGGGGACTGAGAGGCACCAGTCACTGTACAGATATCTCCCTGAGGGAGAGGGGACTGAGAGACATCAGTCAGTGTACAGATATCTCCCTGAGGGAGAGGGACTGAGAGACACCAGGCAGTGTACAGATATCTCCCTGAGGGAGATGGAACTGAGAGACACCAGTCAGTGTATAAATATCTCCCTGAGGGAGAGGGGACTGAGAGACACCGGTCAGTGTACAGATATCTCCCTGAGGGAGAGGGGACTGAGAGACACTGGTCAGTGTACAGATATCTCCCTGAGGTAGAGGGACTGAGAGACACCAGTCAGTGTACAGATATCTCCCTGAGGGAGAGGGGACTGAGAGACACCAGTCAGTGTACAGATATCTCCCTGAGGGAGAGGGGACTGAGAGACACAAGTCAGTGTACAGATATCTCCCTGAGGAAGAGGGGACTGAGAGACACCGGTCAGTGTAGAGATATCTCCCTGAGGGAGAGGGACTGAGTGACACAATTCAGTGTACAGATATCTCCCTGATGGAGAGGGGACTGAGAGACACCGGTCAGTGTAGAGATATCTCCCTGAGGGAGAGGGGACTGAGAGACACCAGTCAGTGTACAGATATACCTGAGGGAGAGGGGACTGAGAGACACCAGTCAGTGTACAGATATCTCCCTGAGGAAGAGGGGACTGAGAGACACCAGTCAGTGTACAGATATCTCCCTGAGGGAGAGGGGACTGAGAGACACTGGTCAGTTTACAGATATCTCCCTGAGGGAGAGGGAACTGAGAGGCACCAGTCAGTGTACAGATATCACCCTGAGGGAGAGGGAACTGAGAGACATCAGTCAGTGTACAGATATCTACCTGAGGGAGAGGGACTGAGAGACACCAGTCAGTGTACAGATATCTCCCTGAGGGAGAGGGACTGAGATACACCAGTCAGTGTACAGATATCTCCCTGAGGGAGAGGGGACTGAGAGACACCAGTCAGTGTACAGATATCACCCTGAGGGAGAGGGAACTGAGAGACATCAGTCAGTGTACAGATATCTCCCTGAGGGAGAGGGACTGAGAGACACCAGTCAGTGTACAGATATCTTCCTGAGGGAGAGGGGACTGAGAGACACCAGTCACTGTACAGATATCTCCCAAAGGATGAGGGACTGAGAGACACCAGTCAGTGTACAGATATCTCACTGAGGGAGAGGGGACTGACAGACACCAGTCACTGTACAGATATCTCCCTGAGGGAGAGGGGACTGAGAGACACCAGTCAGTGTACAGATATCTCCCTGAGGGAGAGGGAACTGAGAGACACCAGTCAGTGGACAGATATCTCCCCGAGGGAGAGGGGACTGAGAGAAACGGTCAGTGTACAGATATCTCCCTGAGGGAGAGGGGACAGAGAGACACCAGTCAGTGTACAGATATCTCACTGAGGGAGAGGGACTGAGAGACACCAGTCAGTGTACAGATATCCCTGAGGGAGAGGGGACTGAGAGACACCAGTCAGTGTACAGATATCTCACTGAGGGAGAGGGACTGAGAGGCACTAGTCAATGTACAGATATCTCCCTGAGAGAGAGGGACTGAGTGACACAATTCAGTGTACAGATATCTCCCTGAGGGAGAGGGGACTGAGGGACACCAGTCAGTGTAAAGATATCTCCCTGAGGAAGAGGGGACTGAGAGACAGCAGTCAGTGTACAGATATCTCCCTGAGGGAGAGGGGACTGAGAGACACCAGTCAGTGTACAGATATCTCCCTGATGGAGAGGGGACTGAGAGACACCAGTCAGTGTACAGATATCTCCCTGAGGGAGAGTGGACTGAGAGACACCAGTCAGTGTACAGATATCCCTGAGGGAGAGGGGACTGAGAGACACCAGTCAGTGTACAGATATCCCTGAGGGAGAGGGGACTGAGAGACTCCAGTCAGTGTACAGATATCTCCCTGAGAGAGAGGGACTGAGTGACAAAATTCAGTGTACAGATATCTCCCTGAGGGAGAGGGGACTGAGGGACACCAGTCAGTGTACAGATATCTCCCTGAGGGAGAGGGGACTGAGGGACACCAGTCAGTGTACAGATATCTCCCTGAGGAAGAGGGGACTGAGAGACACCAGTCAGTGTACAGATATCTCCCTGAGGGAGAGGGGACTGAGAGACACAAGTCAGTGTACAGATATCTCCCTGAGGAAGAGGGGACTGAGAGACAGCAGTCAGTGTACAGATATCTCCCTGAGGGAGAGGGGACTGAGAGACACCAGTCAGTGTACAGATATCTCCCTGAGGGAGAGGGGACTGAGTGACACTGGTCAGTGTACAGATATCTCCCTGAGGGAGAGGGGACTGAGAGGCACCAGTCATTGTACAGATATCACCCTGAGGGAGAGGGGACTGAGAAACATCAGTCAGTGTATAGATATCTCCCTGAGGGAGCGGGACTGAGAGACACCAGTCAGTGTACAGATATCTCCCTGAGGGAGAGGGGACTGAGAGACACCAGTCACTGTACAGATATCTCCCTGAGGGAGAGGGGACTGAGAGACACCAGACAGTGTACAGATATCTCCCTGAGGGAGAGGGAACTGAGAGACACCAGTCATTGTACAGATATCTCCCTGATGGAGAGGGGACTGAGAGACACCGGTCAGTTTACAGATATCTCCCTGAGGGAGAGGGGACTGAGAGACACCAGTCAGTGTACAGATATACCTGAGGGAGAGGGGACTGAGAGACTCCAGTCAGTTTACAGATATCTCCCTAAGAGAGAGGGACTGAGTGACACAATTCAGTGTACAGATATCTCCCTGAGGGAGAGGGGACTGAGAGACACTGGTCAGTTTACAGATATCTCCCTGAGGGAGAGGGAACTGAGAGGCACCAGTCAGTGTACAGATATCACCCTGAGGGAGAGGGAACTGAGAGACATCAGTCAGTGTACAGATATCTCCCTGAGGGAGAGGGACTGAGAGACACCAGTCAGTGTACAGATATCTCCCTGAGGGAGAGGGACTGAGAGACACCAGTCAGTGTACAGATATCTCCCTGAGGGAGAGGGGACTGAGAGACACCAGTCAGTGTACAGATATCACCCTGAGGGAGAGGGAACTGAGAGACATCAGTCAGTGTACAGATATCTCTCTGAGGGAGAGGGTCTGAGAGACACCAGTCAGTGTACAGATATCTCCCTGAGGGAGAGGGGACTGAGAGACACCAGTCACTGTACAGATATCTCCCAAAGGATGAGGGACTGAGAGACACCAGTCAGTGTACAGATATCTCCCTGAGGGAGAGGGTACTGAGAGACACCAGTCAGTGTACAGATATCTCCCTGAGGGAGAGGGAACTGAGAGACACCAGTCAGTGGACAGATATCTCCCTGAGGGAGAGGGGATTGAGAGACACGGTCAGTGTACAGATATCTCCCTGAGGGAGAGGGGACTGAGAGACACTGGTCAGTTTACAGATATCTCCCTGAGGTAGAGGGACTGAGAGACATCAGTCAGTGTACAGATATCTCCCTGAGGGAGAGGGGACTGACAGACACCAGTCAGTGTACAGATATCCCTGAGGGAGAGGGGACTGAGAGACACCAGTCAGTGTACAGATATCTCACTGAGGGAGAGGGACTGAGAGGCACTAGTCAATGTACAGATATCTCCCTGAGAGAGAGGGACTGAGTGACACAATTCAGTGTACAGATATCTCCCTGAGGGAGAGGGGACTGAGGGACACCAGTCAGTGTAAAGATATCTCCCTGAGGAAGAGGGGACTGAGAGACAGCAGTCAGTGTACAGATATCTCCCTGAGGGAGAGGGGACTGAGAGACACCAGTCAGTGTACAGATATCTCCCTGATGGAGAGGGGACTGAGAGACACCAGTCAGTGTACAGATATCTCCCTGAGGGAGAGTGGACTGAGAGACACCAGTCAGTGTACAGATATCCCTGAGGGAGAGGGGACTGAGAGACACCAGTCAGTGTACAGATATCCCTGAGGGAGAGGGGACTGAGAGACTCCAGTCAGTGTACAGATATCTCCCTGAGAGAGAGGGACTGAGTGACAAAATTCAGTGTACAGATATCTCCCTGAGGGAGAGGGGACTGAGAGACACCAGTCAGTGTACAGATATCTCCCTGAGGGAGAGGGGACTGAGAGACACCAGTCAGTGTACAGATATCTTCCTGAGGGAGAGGGGACTGAGAGACAGCAGTCAGTGTACAGATATCTCCCTGAGGGAGAGGGGACTGAGAGACACCAGTCAGTGTACAGATATCTCCCTGAGGGAGAGGGGACTGAGAGACACTGGTCAGTGTACAGATATCTCCCTGAGGGACAGGGGACTGAGAGACACCAGTCACTGTGTAGATATCTCCCTGATGGAGAGGGAACTGAGAGACACTAGTCAGTGTACAGATATCTCCCTGAGGGAGAGGGAACTGAGAGACACCAGTCAGTGTACAGATATCTCCCTGAGGGAGAGGCGACTGAGAGACACCGGTCAGTGTACAGATATCTCCCTGAGGGAGAGGGGACTGAGAGACATCAGTCAGTGTACAGATATCTCCCTGAGCTAGAGGGACTGAGAGACACCAGTCAGTGTACAGATATCTCCCTGAGGGAGAGGGGACTGAGAGACACTGGTCAGTGTACAGATATCTCCCTGAGGGAGAGGGGACTGAGAGACACTGGTCAGTGTACAGATATCTCCCTGAGGGAGAGGGGACTGAGAGGCACCAGTCATTGTACAGATATCACCCTGAGGGAGAGGGGACTGAGAAACATCAGTCAGTGTGCAGATATCTCCCTGAGGGAGCGGGACTGAGAGACACCAGTCAGTGTACAGATATCTCCCTGAGGGAGAGGGGACTGAGAGACACCAGTCACTGTGCAGATATCTCCCTGAGGGAGAGGGGACTGAGAGACACCAGACAGTGTACAGATATCTCCCTGAGTGAGAGGGAACTGAGAGACACCAGTCATTGTACAGATATCTCCCTGATGGAGAGGGGACTGAGAGACACCGGTCAGTGTACAGATATCTCCCTGAGGGAGAGGGGACTGAGAGACACCAGTCAGTGTACAGATATCCCTGAGGGAGAGGGGACTGAGAGACTCCAGTCAGTGTACAGATATCTCCCTAAGAGAGAGGGACTGAGTGACACAATTCAGTGTACAGATATCTCCCTGAGGGAGAGGGGACTGAGAGACACCAGTCAGTGTACAGATATCTCCCTGAGGAAGAGGGGACTGAGAGACACCAGTCAGTGTACAGATATCTCCCTGAGGGAGAGGGGACTGAGAGACAGCAGTCAGTGTACAGATATCTCCCTGAGGGAGAGGGGACTGAGAGACACCAGTCAGTGTACAGATATCTCCCTGAGGGAGAGGGGACTGAGAGACACTGGTCAGTTTTCAGATATCTCCCTGAGGGAGAGGGAACTGAGAGGCACCAGTCAGTGTACAGATATCACCCTGAGGGAGAGGGAACTGAGAGACATCAGTCAGTGTACAGATATCTCCCTGAGTGGGAGGGACTGAGAGACACCAGTCAGTGTACAGATATCTCCCTGAGGGAGAGGGACTGAGAGACTCCAGTCAGTGTACAGATATCTCCCTGAGGGAGAGGGGACTGAGAGACACCAGTCAGTGTACAGATATCACCCTGAGGGAGAGGGAACTGAGAGACATCAGTCAGTGTACAGATATCTCCCTGAGGGAGAGGGACTGAGAGACACCAGTCAGTGTACAGATATCTCCCTGAGGGAGAGGGGACTGAGAGACACCAGTCACTGTACAGATATCTCCCTGAGGGAGAGGGGACTGAGAGACACCAGTCAGTGTACAGATATCTCCCTGAGGGAGAGGGAACTGAGAGACACCAGTCAGTGGACAGGTATCTCCCTGAGGGAGAGGGGACTGAGAGACACGGTCAGTGTACAGATATCTCCCTGAGGGAGAGGCGACTGAGAGACACTGGTCAGTTTACAGATATCTCCCTGAGGTAGAGGGACTGAGAGACATCAGTCAGTGTACAGATATCTCCCTGAGGGAGAGGGAACTGAGAGACACCAGTCAGTGTACAGATATCCCTGAGGGAGAGGGGACTGAGAGACACCAGTCAGTGTACAGATATCTCACTGAGGGAGAGGGACTGAGAGGCACTAGTCAATGTACAGATATCTCCCTGAGAGAGAGGGACTGAGTGACACAATTCATTGTACAGATATCTCCCTGAGGGAGAGGGGACTGAGGGACACCAGTCAGTGTAAAGATATCTCCCTGAGGAAGAGGGGACTGAGAGACAGCAGTCAGTGTACAGATATCTCCCTGAGGGAGAGGGGACTGAGAGACACCAGTCAGTGTACAGATATCTCCCTGATGGAGAGGGGACTGAGAGACACCAGTCAGTGTACAGATATCTCCCTGAGGGAGAGTGGACTGAGAGACACCAGTCAGTGTACAGATATCCCTGAGGGAGAGGGGACTGAGAGACACCAGTCAGTGTACAGATATCCCTGAGGGAGAGGGGACTGAGAGACTCCAGTCAGTGTACAGATATCTCCCTGAGAGAGAGGGACTGAGTGACAAAATTCATTGTACAGATATCTCCCTGAGGGAGAGGGGACTGAGAGACACCAGTCAGTGTACAGATATCTCCCTGAGGGAGAGGGGACTGAGAGACACCAGTCAGTGTACAGATATCTCCCTGAGGGAGAGGGGACTGAGAGACACCAGTCAGTGTACAGATATCTCCCTGAGGGAGAGGGGACTGAGAGACAGCAGTCAGTGTACAGATATCTCCCTGAGGGAGAGGGGACTGAGAGACACCAGTCAGTGTACAGATATCTCCCTGAGGGAGAGGGGACTGAGAGACACTGGTCAGTGTACAGATATCTCCCTGAGGGAGAGGGGACTGAGAGACACCAGTCACTGTGCAGATATCTCCCTGAGGGAGAGGGAACTGAGAGACACTAGTCAGTGTACAGATATCTCCCTGAGGTAGAGGGAACTGAGAGACACCAGTCAGTATACAGATATCTCCCTGAGGGAGAGGCGACTGAGAGACACCGGTCAGTATACAGATATCTCCCTGAGGGAGAGGGGACTGAGAGACACTGGTCAGTTTACAGATATCTCCCTGAGGTAGAGGGACTGAGAGACATCAGTCAGTGTACAGATATCTCCCTGAGGGAAAGGGGACTGACAGACACCAGTCAGTGTACAGATATCCCTGAGGGAGAGGGGACTGAGAGACACCAGTCAGTGTACAGATATCTCCCTGAGGGAGAGGGGACTGAGAGACACCAGTCAGTGTACAGATATCTCCCTGATGGAGAGGGGACTGAGAGACACCAGTCAGTGTACAGATATCTCCCTGAGGGAGAGTGGACTGAGAGACACCAGTCAGTGTACAGATATCCCTGAGGGAGAGGGGACTGAGAGACACCAGTCAGTGTACAGATATCCCTGAGGGAGAGGGGACTGAGAGACTCCAGTCAGTGTACAGATATCTCCCTGAGAGAGAGGGACTGAGTGACAAAATTCAGTGTACAGATATCTCCCTGAGGGAGAGGGGACTGAGAGACACCAGTCAGTGTACAGATATCTCCCTGAGGGAGAGGGGACTGAGAGACACCAGTCAGTGTACAGATATCTCCCTGAGGGAGAGGGGACTGAGAGACACCAGTCAGTGTACAGATATCTCCCTGAGGGAGAGGGGACTGAGAGACAGCAGTCAGTGTACAGATATCTCCCTGAGGGAGAGGGGACTGAGAGACACCAGTCAGTGTACAGATATCTCCCTGAGGGAGAGGGGACTGAGAGACACTGGTCAGTGTACAGATATCTCCCTGAGGGACAGGGGACTGAGAGACACCAGTCACTGTGTAGATATCTCCCTGATGGAGAGGGAACTGAGAGACACTAGTCAGTGTACCGATATCTCCCTGAGGGAGAGGGAACTGAGAGACACCAGTCAGTGTACAGATATCTCCCTGAGGGAGAGGGGACTGAGAGACACTGGTCAGTGTACAGATATCTCCCTGAGGGAGAGGGGACTGAGAGACACTGGTCAGTGTACAGATATCTCCCTGAGGGAGAGGGGACTGAGAGGCACCAGTCATTGTACAGATATCACCCTGAGGGAGAGGGGACTGAGAAACATCAGTCAGTGTGCAGATATCTCCCTGAGGGAGCGGGACTGAGAGACACCAGTCAGTGTACAGATATCTCCCTGAGGGAGAGGGGACTGAGAGACACCAGTCACTGTACAGATATCTCCCTGAGGGAGAGGGGACTGAGAGACACCGGTCAGTGTACAGATATCTCCCTGAGGGAGAGGGGACTGAGAGACACCAGTCAGTGTACAGATATCCCTGAGGGAGAGGGGACTGAGAGACTCCAGTCAGTGTACAGATATCTCCCTAAGAGAGAGGGACTGAGTGACACAATTCAGTGTACAGATATCTCCCTGAGGGAGAGGGGACTGAGAGACACCAGTCAGTGTACAGATATCTCCCTGAGGAAGAGGGGACTGAGAGACACCAGTCAGTGTACAGATATCTCCCTGAGGGAGAGGGGACTGAGAGACAGCAGTCAGTGTACAGATATCTCCCTGAGGGAGAGGGGACTGAGAGACACCAGTCAGTGTACAGATATCTCCCTGAGGGAGAGGGGACTGAGAGACACTGGTCAGTTTTCAGATATCTCCCTGAGGGAGAGGGAACTGAGAGGCACCAGTCAGTGTACAGATATCACCCTGAGGGAGAGGGAACTGAGAGACATCAGTCAGTGTACAGATATCTCCCTGAGGGAGAGGGACTGAGAGACACCAGTCAGTGTACAGATATCTCCCTGAGGGAGAGGGACTGAGAGACACCAGTCAGTGTACAGATATCTCCCTGAGGGAGAGGGGACTGAGAGACACCAGTCAGTGTACAGATATCACCCTGAGGGAGAGGGAACTGAGAGACATCAGTCAGTGTACAGATATCTCCCTGAGGGAGAGGGACTGAGAGACACCAGTCAGTGTACAGATATCTCCCTGAGGGAGAGGGGACTGAGAGACACCAGTCACTGTACAGATATCTCCCAAAGGATGAGGGACTGAGAGACACCAGTCAGTGTACAGATATCTCACTGAGGGAGAGGGGACTGACAAACACCAGTCACTGTACAGATATCTCCCTGAGGGAGAGGGGACTGAGAGACACCAGTCAGTGTACAGATATCTCCCTGAGGGAGAGGGAACTGAGAGACACCAGTCAGTGGACAGGTATCTCCCTGAGGGAGAGGGGACTGAGAGACACGGTCAGTGTACAGATATCTCCCTGAGGGAGAGGCGACTGAGAGACACTGGTCAGTTTACAGATATCTCCCTGAGGTAGAGGGACTGAGAGACATCAGTCAGTGTACAGATATCTCCCTGAGGGAGAGGGAACTGAGAGACACCAGTCAGTGTACAGATATCCCTGAGGGAGAGGGGACTGAGAGACACCAGTCAGTGTACAGATATCTCACTGAGGGAGAGGGACTGAGAGGCACTAGTCAATGTACAGATATCTCCCTGAGAGAGAGGGACTGAGTGACACAATTCAGTGTACAGATATCTCCCTGAGGGAGAGGGGACTGAGGGACACCAGTCAGTGTAAAGATATCTCCCTGAGAAGAGGGGACTGAGAGACAGCAGTCAGTGTACAGATATCTCCCTGAGGGAGAGGGGACTGAGAGACACCAGTCAGTGTACAGATATCTCCCTGATGGAGAGGGGACTGAGAGACACCAGTCAGTGTACAGATATCTCCCTGAGGGAGAGTGGACTGAGAGACACCAGTCAGTGTACAGATATCCCTGAGGGAGAGGGGACTGAGAGACACCAGTCAGTGTACAGATATCCCTGAGGGAGAGGGGACTGAGAGACTCCAGTCAGTGTACAGATATCTCCCTGAGAGAGAGGGACTGAGTGACAAAATTCAGTGTACAGATATCTCCCTGAGGGAGAGGGGACTGAGAGACACCAGTCAGTGTACAGATATCTCCCTGAGGGAGAGGGGACTGAGAGACACCAGTCAGTGTACAGATATCTCCCTGAGGGAGAGGGGACTGAGAGACACCAGTCAGTGTACAGATATCTCCCTGAGGGAGAGGGGACTGAGAGACAGCAGTCAGTGTACAGATATCTCCCTGAGGGAGAGGGGACTGAGAGACACCAGTCAGTGTACAGATATCTCCCTGAGGGAGAGGGGACTGAGAGACACTGGTCAGTGTACAGATATCTCCCTGAGGGAGAGGGGACTGAGAGACACCAGTCACTGTGTAGATATCTCCCTGAGGGAGAGGGAACTGAGAGACACTAGTCAGTGTACAGATATCTCCCTGAGGTAGAGGGAACTGAGAGACACCAGTCAGTGTACAGATATCTCCCTGAGGGAGAGGCGACTGAGAGACACCGGTCAGTATACAGATATCTCCCAGAGGGAGAGGGGACTGAGAGACATCAGTCAGTGTACAGATATCTCCCTGAGCTAGAGGGACTGAGAGACACCAGTCAGTGTACAGATATCTCCCTGTGGGAGAGGGGACTGAGAGACATCAGTCAGTGTACAGATATCTCCCTGAGGAAGATGGACTGAGAGACACCAGTCAGTGTACAGATATCTCACTGAGGGAGAGGGACTGAGAGACACCAGTCAATGTACAGATATCTCCCTGAGAGAGAGGGACTGAGTGACACAATTCAGTCTACAGATATCTCCCTGAGGGAGAGGGGACTGAGAGACACCAGTCAGTATACAGATATCTCCCTGAGGAGTAGGGGACTGAGAGACACCAGTCAGTGTACAGATATCTCCCTGAGGGAGAGGGACTGAGAGACACCAGTCAGTGTACAGATATCTCCCTGAGGGAGAGGGGACTGATGGACACTGGTCAGTGTACTGATATCTCCCTGAGGGAGAGGGGACTGAGAGCCACCAGTCACTGTACAAATATCACCCTGAGGGAGAGGGGACTGAGAGACACGAGTCAGTGTACAGATATATCCCTGAGGTAGAGGGACTGAGAGACACCAGTCAGTGAACAGATATCTCCCTGAGGGAGAGGGGACTGAGAGACACCAGTCAGAGTGCAGATATCTCCCTGAGGGAGAGGGGACTGAGAGACACCAGTCAGTGTACAGATATCTCCCTGAGGGAGAGGGAACTGAGAGACACCAGTAAGTGTACAGATATCTCCCTGATGGAGAGGGGACTGAGAGATACCAGTCAGTGTACAGATATCTCCCTGAGGGAGAGGGGACTGTGAGACATCAGTCAGTGTACAGATATCTCCCTGAGGTAGAGGGACTGAGAGACACCAGTCAGTGTACAGATATCTCCCTAAGGGAGAGGGGACTGAGTGACATCCAGTCAATGTACAGATATCTCCCTGAGGGAGCGGGGACTGAGAGACACCAGTCAGTGTACAGATATCTCCCTGAGGGAGAGTGGACTGAGAGACACGAGTCACTGTACAGATATATCCCTGAGGGAGTGGTGACTGAGAGACACCAGTCAGTGTACAGATATCTCCCTGAGAGAGAGGGACTGAGAGACACCAGTCAGTGTACAGATATCTCCCTGAGGGAGAGGGGACTGAGAGACACCAGTCAATGTCCAGATATCCTCCTGAGGGAGAGGGGACTGAGAGACACCAGTCAATGTGCAGATAACTCCCTGAGGGAGCGGGGACTGAGAGACACAAGTCAGTGTACAGATATCTCCCTGAGGGAGAGGGGACTGAGAGACACCAGTCAGTGTACAGATATCTCCCTGAGGGAGAGGGGACTGAGAGACACCAGTCAGTGTACAGATATCTCCCTGAGGGAGAGGGAACTGAGAGACACCAGTCAGTGTACAGATATCTCCCTGTGGGAGAGGGGACTGAGCGACACCAGTCAGTGTACAGATATCTCCCTGAGGAAGAGGGGACTGAGAGACACAGTTCAGTGTACAGATATCTCCCTGAGGGAGAGGGGACTGAGAGACACGGTCAGTGTACAGATATCTCCCTGAGGGAGAGGGGACCTAGAGACACTGGTCAGTGTACACATATCTCCCTGTGGTAGAGGGACTGAGAGACCCCAGTCAATGTACAGATATCTCCCTGAGGGAGAGGGGACTGAGAGCCACCAGTCAGTGTACAGATATCCCTGAGGGAGAGGGGACTGAGAGACACCAGTCAGTGTACTGATATCCCTGAGGGAGAGGGGACTGAGAGACACCGGTCAGTGTACAGATATCTCCCTGAGGGAGAGTTGACTGAGAGACACGGTCAGTGTACAGATATCTCCCTGAGGGAGAGGGGACCTAGAGACACTGGTCAGTGTACAGATATCTCACTGAGGGAGAGGGACTGAGAGACACCAGTCAATGTACAGATATCTCCCTGAGAGAGAGGGACTGAGTGACACAATTCAGTGTACAGATATCTCCCTGAGGGAGAGGGGACCTAGAGACACCAGTCAGTGTACAGATATCTCACTGAGGGAGAGGGGACTGAGAGACACCAGTCAGTGTACAGATATATCCCTGAGGGAGAGGGGCCTGAGAGACACCAGTCAGTGTACAGATATCTCCCTGAGGGAGAGGGGCCTGAGAGACACCAGTCAGTGTACAGCTATCTCCCTGAGGAAGAGGGGACTGAGAGACACAGTTCAGTGTACAGATATCTCCCTGAGGGAGAGGGGACTGAGAGACACGGTCAGTGTACAGATATCTCCCTGAGGGAGAGGGGACCTAGAGACACTGGTCAGTGTACACATATCTCCCTGTGGTAGAGGGACTGAGAGACCCCAGTCAATGTACAGATATCTCCCTGAGGGAGAGGGGACTGAGAGCCACCAGTCAGTGTACAGATATCCCTGAGGGAGAGGGGACTGAGAGACACCAGTCAGTGTACAGATATCCCTGAGGGAGAGGGGACTGAGAGACACCGGTCAGTGTACAGATATCTCCCTGAGGGAGAGTTGACTGAGAGACACGGTCAGTGTACAGATATCTCCCTGAGGGAGAGGGGACCTAGAGACACTGGTCAGTGTACAGATATCTCACTGAGGGAGAGGGACTGAGAGACACCAGTCAATGTACAGATATCTCCCTGAGAGAGAGGGACTGAGTGACACAATTCAGTGTACAGATATCTCCCTGAGGGAGAGGGGACCTAGAGACACCAGTCAGTGTACAGATATCTCACTGAGGGAGAGGGGACTGAGAGACACCAGTCAGTGTACAGATATATCCCTGAGGGAGAGGGGCCTGAGAGACACCAGTCAGTGTACAGATATCTCCCTGAGGGAGAGGGGCCTGAGAGACACCAGTCAGTGTACAGCTATCTCCCTGATAGAGAAAAGAAGCAAGTTGTTCAGTTGGGAGAAACACAGACAGCAGTTAGATTGCGTACTTGTGAACTGGCACCCTGCATTTAGCCATCAATCCCACTTGACATCTCAGGACTTTCGGCTGAGAGCCAACCTTGGGTTAACTACACATACTGTTGAAGCAATTTAGCCAATAAGATCAAAGGGGGCCGGTTCATTGTTGTGAGTTGATCTAGGTATAAATTCTGCGAGTTTCGCCATGTGTTCCCAGTATTACAACGACCTGGCCTGTGGCCAAGAGTCTTGTTGCTGCTGCTGAAATAAAGTTACTGTAAAGTACAACCGGAAATCGAATCTCATTGAGAATTAAGAGATCGAACAATTTTGGTGTCACGAACAGGATCGCTGAGAGAAAGAACTGAATTTTGGACACCGGTCCTGCATACTGAGGTAAGGACTCCTCTTTATAAAAGTCCTCGGTCAATTGTCTAAATTTAATCCCCCGCCCGCCCTCCATGCGTTTCTGAAAGCCTCCGGTTTGTGAACCCTCCGGTTGGTAGTCGGCTCGAGGTCCCATAGACGTCTAAACTTCAGCGGTGTGTTCGTTAATTAATCACCGACCCACTGACCTGGCTGGAAAGCCCACGACTCGAGACCCCAGTAAAGAAATCAGTATTATGGCAGCAGGAGATAAGCGCAAAGAATTGTCCACTACTTTTAAAGGTGGGCAGGCACCACCTGAAGTTTCGCTCGATTTAATTCTCGAACAGTTGAAAGGATACATAGAGCAACAATTCAACTTATCTAAAACCTGTATTAAGATCGAACAAAAGTACGGAACCTCCAAAGGACAATGGTCCTTGGACGAGATTAAAAGGGTCTGGGGAAAAATGACCCGTATGAAAAATAAAGAGCGAACTAGATGGTCCCTAGCGGTTATGGGCCAGATTCAAAAGCGGAATGAAATTATAATGCGTTCCCAACATGATCGAGAACTGACCAGTACAAAGGATCAATTGCAAGCTGTTTGTGCACAGCTGCGACAGAAAAAGCTTGAACTTGAAAAGCTGGAAGCGGAAGTTAAAGATCTTAAAGGTGAAATTAAAGAATGGAAAAAGTCATTAGGTCAAGAGACAGTAATAGGAAAAGGAAAATGTATTGATCAATTCCCAGGGTACCCATGTTTGGATAAATTAAAAGCGCAAACCCGAAGACACGACCGAGGAATAGATACGGATTCTGAATCCTCCGACAATACAGTGTCGGAGGATGATGAATTAGGGGTGCACTTTGCCCCGTTTAAAAAAAGACGAGTTGTAGTCAAATCAGAAGAGACTGCGGATGAGGGCGGAACCAAAAAAACAAAGAGAAGGGTGTATGCAGAATATTTAGTTCATGCTCCGGCAGACCCAGAGAAAATTGATAAATGGTCCAAGGAATTGCCCAATCCAAAGAAAGGGGGAGTAAAAACGTGGGACCAATTGGACCGCTTAAGAAATATATATCAACTTCATCCCTGGGACGGAGTGCAAATTTTGACCATAATGGTGCCAAAAACACAGGGAAGAAAATTGCACGACAAGGTAGATGAAGCTTTGGGGCAGAATGAGCAAGAATTAGACGCAGGATGGGAGGTGATTAAACACTGGCTGCAAGCCTTCAGTCCAGCTAAGACAGACTGGGGAAAAATTGCAGCCTGCCAACAGAAAGGAACAGAGGAGGTCCTGGAGTATAATGAGCGGTTTAGATGCACGTGGCTAGAACATTCGGGTATGAATAATACGGATGAGGAAATGGATGAACAAGTGTTTGGACCCCTGAAAGCAGCTTTCGTGGCAGGTCTAAAGCCAGAACTGTCCAAAATGCTTAAGGTAGTGTTAACGGACTGGGAAGGTAGAGGAACTACCTTTGCAGCATTGGTGGATCGATGTAACCAATTAGATCAGGATATGGGAGTTAAAGTCCGAGCTGTTCAGGCTATGGGATGGAAATCCCAGGATTCCGATAAACAGTCATTCGGAAAATTACCCGGAAAATGTCATTATTGTGGGAAAGAAGGTCACTGGGCCAAGACGTGCAGGGCAAAACAGCAAGGTCATGGCTGGGGAAGAGGACGCAGCCAGGGATACAATTCAGCCAACAAGCCAGGCTTGTCACAAGATAACTACCTCATAGAAGCATTTAAGCGACTGACAATAAAACAACAGAAGGAGTTACTTGGGATAGCAAAAAACGATTAGAGCCCACCCTGGCCCCCCTCCTCGCACTAATACAACAAAGGGGAGATGGGCTATATATAACTGTGAGGGTGGGTGATAAGGATGTGGACTGTCTTTTAGACACAGGGGCGGAATTAACATGCTTACCCCTACAATATGAAGCCATCACCCTCACTAAGGAACAGCAAGAGGCCTTCCTGAGTTTGAAAAAGGCTTTGTGTTCAGCACCGGCTCTGGGAATCCCCGACAGTGGTAAGCCATTTACCCTGTCTGTCCATGAGAAAGAAGGATATATGACAGCTATACTGACACAAGAACATGGGGATCGGCAATGGGCCTATTGGCTATTATTCGGCAAAGCTGGACGCGGTAGCCCTCGGATGGGGAAGTTGCCTCAGGGCCATGGAAGCTACACATCGAGCGGTAATGATCACTGCGGGTCTAGTCCTTGACCAAAAGCTGATTGTCAAGTATCCCCACACCGTACACGCTTTGCTGTCTATGAATAGAATGTCTCAGGTGACGGCAGCTAGATGGACCCGCTGGACAGCAGTTTTGGAAGCTCCTAATCTCCACATTGTCCGGGCCAGCCCGGTTAATCCCGCAACTATGCTCCCGATGTCAGAATCGAGGGAGCAAGAGGGGGGGAGAATGTGAAGAGCATGACTGCGTGGAGATTTTAAAAGAAACAGAAGAAGCAGCCTTAGCAGCAGAGGAGCCTCTGCACAACCCAGGCCTCATCCTGTTCACAGATGGTTCCTCCTTTGTTGACAATGGTACCAGAAAAGCAGGATGGGCAGTTACAACCTTATATGAGGTAGTGGCAAAAGGATGTTTACCCTCAGGAACATCAGCACAACAGGCCGAGTTACGGGCCCTGTCAGAAGCATGTCGAATAGCAGAAGGACAGACAGCTAATGTCTACACAGATTCGCGTTATGCTTTTGGAGTCGCTCACGACTTTGGTCTGTTATGGCGGAAAAGAGGATTCCTCACTGCTGCTGGTACACCTATCCGAAATGGAAAGGAAGTCCGAGACTTACTGGAGGCCATACAATTACCTCAGGAAGTGTCCATCCTGAAGTGTAAGGCCCATACCAAGGAAAATACCACAGAAGCACAGGGAAATGCCCTAGCCGACCAGGCAGCTAAAGATGCCGCCTCACAGGGCGTTCCCCCAGAAGAACCAACACAGATCTGCAGATTGAAAGCACTCAGGACTCTGACACGAGACCTTCAAACAATGCAAGGCGAGTGCTCCCGAGAGGAAAAATGGACATGGATCGAGGCAGGAATAAGCTATGCGAAGATGGTGTCTGGAGACAAAGAGTTACCGACAAGCCAGTCGCGCCACAGTGCTTATGCCTTTTTTAGCCCAACAGATCCACTCGTGGGGACACTTGGTCTCACAACAGATGACGGCACGGTTCCAGAAAAGCTGGTGGGGTTGGGGATTTAAAAAACATGCCCAGCTGGTAACAGACCGCTGTGTGGTCTGCCAGAAAAATAATTCTGGACCCATCACGGTAATGCCCCAACTGAGGCCCCCTGCCCCTGTCAGACCATTCCAACATCTGCAGCTTGATTATATATCTCTTCCTTCATGCCAAGGATACACTAACATTCTTGTCATGGTCGACAGATTCTCTAGATGGGTAGAAGCTGTCCCAACTAAAAGAGCCACAGCCAATCACACTGCAAAGGTCTTGTGTAAGGATTACATTCCCCGATGGGGAGTCCCGAGTAGTATTGACTCAGATCAGGGAACACACTTCACAGGTGCTGCCTGCCAAGAAGTCTGTAGGTTACTGAACATTACGTGGGATTTACACTGTCCTTATCATCCACGATCATCAGGACAAGTAGAGCGAATGAATCGAACTCTGAAACAACGGCTTGCCAAATATCACCAAGAAGGAACACCATGGCCCCAGGCACTACCAATAGTGCTATGTAGCATTAGGGCAACCCCGAATAGAACTACAGGTCTAAGCCCATTTGAAATTATAACAGCAAGACCCATGTCGCTGCCAGGAACTATCGATTTACGGAAAGCTGATGTTCACTTAATGAGTGACACTTTGTTATCATACTGTCAGAACTTAACCAATGCTATTAGTTCTGTTTCCCGACAGGTATCGGCAGCTTGGGGTAATCCACCCGAAGGAGGACACGACATCATCCCGGGAGTTTGAGTCTATGTGAAAAAGTTACATAAAGAACTTTTGGGTGCCAAGTGGGAGGGACCTTACTAAGTGTTATTGACCACCCAGGCAGCTGTTAAAGTCCAAGGAAAGAAAGCCTGGATCCACGCTTCACACGTTAAATGAGCACCTGTAACTGAAGCTGAAATCTAATAAGGACAATTACATTTTTGCCAAAATGTATAAATTTACTGTATTATTGATTGTAGGTATTCTAGGCATAGGCCTACTTCTTACTAGCCGACCCTCTGCACCAAAGGGGAATAGTAAATACCTTTTTATATATGTCATACTTTTATGTTGTTTGTTTATGTTGATTAAATGCTGTTGCAACCAGGCGGCTATAGCTGATGTCCCACAGGTGAGACACCTTGCAGGTCCCAGCAGACCGTCTGTACGTGGCACAGGGGTATGTTATGCTTAAGGGAATGTTGTTTACTGGTTGAATTAAGATATTGATTTGGATTAAATTGGAATGAGGTTAATTAACCTATTAAAACCAGATTTCTATTGTGGCCATGATGGAATTCGGATTGGTGTAAATTTGTGTGGAAGCTACTAGTCCGGACATGTGGCAAAACACATCAACAAATTTTAGAAGGAAACTCTATTAACATGTATAAAATTACTTTGTAGAATGTTTAACCAGTGATATCTGATGTTTTATGATTCAGTTTGTGAAAGAATCAAAGGGGGGATTGATAGAGAATTCAAGCAAGCTGCAAGGTTGGGAGAAAACACAGACAGCAGTTAGATTGCGTACGTGTGAGATGGCACGATGCACTAAGCCATCAATCACACTTGACAGCTCAGGACTTTGGGCTGAGAGCCAACCATGGGTTAACAACACATACTGATGAGCCAATAGTATCAAAGGGGGGGGGGCGAGTTCATTGATCTGGTATAAATTCGGCCATTTTAGCCATGTGTTGACCAGTGTAACAAAGAGCTGGAACTCTGCTGCTGTAATAAAGTTACTTTAGCCTACCACCTGAGGTTTCGAATTTCATTGAGAATTAAGAGATCTAACAGGTGCTGTGTGGGGTCAGGTTCACCTTCTGAACGGTTCGAATCGCTCTCACTCCCTGGGTTCCAGACTCTGGATTTATTTGGGGATGTGATAAAGTGCAAGAGACGACTGCTTTGGTGCAAAAGCACTTTGTATTTTCTTTGTCTTTAATAAAACCAATGTCAAACTTATAATTACTCAAATAAAGAATAGCACATCACACATTCAAAGGGGTTACAGAGAATAATACACCTCCCACCTCCCGATACCTAACACTGACTCGACTGGACTCCAGGGCAAACAGGGACCATGCTCACCAATCCTTTACTGGTAGTTAGCGGTAGTTTGCCATTTTGGGGTTCGCTGGATTCTGTAGGTTGTGCTTGCCGTACCCCGAACGTCGGAGAAGACTTCTTACCACGCAATCTTCAGTTGGGTGGTGTCCGCTGATGCGGTGGGGTGCGTTTTTGGACCTATGGGGTAAGTACCCGTTTTTCTTTCGTTAGAAATAGGTTCCAAAGTCCTGTGAGATAATGTTTACACCTGTTGGTAGTCAGGCCAAGGTTTCTTCCCTGTGGAGGGACTTGGCCTGGAGGGTGGTGCACGGAGCAGTGCCGTGCAACAAATTTTTAAGCCGGTTCACGGACTCCCAGGCCGCCTGCAATTTCTGCGGTCTGGAGGAGTCCGTGTTCCATGTTTTTATTGAGTGCACAAGGTTGCAGCCCCTGTTCCATTATTTGAAGGGGCTGCTCCTGAAATTCTGGCTGCACTTCAGTCCCACTCTCCTGATCTTTGGGCACCCTGTGCGGAGGGGAGCGGGTAGGTCCGAAGGCCTCCTCGTAGGACTGCTCCTGGGCACGGCCAAGGGTGCCATCAGCCGGTCCAGGCAGCGGGCGGTCGAGGGGGTCGTTCAACCTGACTGCCTGCCTCTCTTCCGCTCTTACATCCGGTCCAGGGTGTCCTTGGAGATGGAGCACGCGGTGTCCACCGGTACGCTCGCGGCCTTCCGCGAGAGGTGGGCACCGGAGGGACTGGAGTGCATCATCACGCCCGGCAACCAAATTTTAATTTGATTTTACGTTTTAAAGTTAATTTGTTTTAATTGCCGGTGCTTTTAGTGTCCCCTTCCCTTTTATAGGGGGCACTGGGGAAAAATTGTGATTTTAGTGCCCAAAAAAAAAAAAACAAAAAAAAAAGAAAAAAAAAAAAAACACAAAAAAGGGGGGAAAAAAATGGGCCTTGTAAATGTCTGGAGTGTCACCCAGGTCGGGTGGCACAGTTTAATGTTTATGTTTTCGCAGGTAGACTCTAAAAGAGTTTCTTCCCTGTGGAGTCTTGTTTCGGAGTTTGGTCGATCGCGGTGCTTTTTGTGGTACCACGTTAGCTGTGGCTTTTCGGTTGCTGCCGCGATGGTGACGTTCCTCCTTCCTTTTCGGTTTGCAGGAGGCTGGAGAAGCTCGTTAAAACTGCTGCGGTGATCTTTCTCCCTTCCTGATGCTATGCTGCTGTGTGCATACCTTCTGCTCAGTGCCCCAAGCAGTGTCTTGTGAGGCAGTAGCACACCCTTTGTGAAAGCAGGGCCCACTTATGCCTTTGGAGCTGATCTAATCTGCGCGCCAAATCAGCCCGGGTTCTTTGTGTAATTTTGGCGGACTTGATAGCTCTGTCGTATTTTGCTGAGCTCATTAAATGTTAACCTGTCTCGGATGTGTCGATCTTTTAAATCTGTTTTCTTGATGGAAATATTAGCTTTGGTATTTGCAATGTCGGCCTGTGCTTGGGTTTTTCATGTGGGGCTGGATGTGCCCTTGTTATTATGCATATGCTTGATTGGTTTCTTGCTCAGGGTGATGGTAGGTTATCTCTGGGTTGATTGTTGCTCAGTTAATGTCTCCTGGGGAGAAGGACTTTTGAGTATCCACAATTTCTCCAGACAATTTGCTTCAGTTTCGATACCCCAGACAGCTTCAATACTCAAAACTGGCTCCTTTGCAGAATAGTTATCGTCTTAGTCCTGGCCACACAAACTCCATCTGCTTTGTAAAATCCTAAGTTCGACTAAAGTTCGTAGTTTCTTCCACGTGCACTTTAGGATCTCAAACTTTCTGCTAGATAGTTCCAAACTAAATTTCCTTTTCAATGAGTCCAAACACTGGGGAGGTTTTCCCATCAATTTTGCAACAGAGGGACTGAGAGACACCCGTTAGTGTACAGATATTTCCCTGAGGGAGAGGGGACTGAGAGACACCAGTCAGTGTACAGATATCTCCCTGAGGGAGAGGGGACTGAGAGACACCTGACAGTGTACAGATATCTCCCTGAGAGAGAGGGACTGAGAGACACCAGTCAGTGTACAGATATCTCCCTGAGGGAGGAGGGTACTGAGAGACACCAGTCAGTGTACAGATATTTCCCTGAGGGAGAGGAACTGAGAGACACCAGTCAGTGTACAGATATCTCCCTGACGGAGAGGGACTGAGAGACACCAGTCAGTGTACAGATATCTCCCTGACGGAGAGGGACTGAGAGACACCAGTCAGTGTACAAATATCTCCCTGAGGGAGAGGGGACTGAGACACCAGTCAGTGTACAGATATCTCCCTGAGGGAGAGGGGACTGAGAGACACCAGTAAGTGTACAGATATTTCCCTGAGGGAGAGGGGACTGAGAGACACCAGTCAGTGTACAGATATCTCCCTGAGGGAGAGGGGACTGAGAGACACCAGTCAGTGTACAGATATCTCCCTGAGAGAGAGGGACTGAGAGACACGAGTCAGTGTACAGATATCTCCCTGAGGGAGAGGGGACTGAGAGACACCAGTCAGTGTACAGATATCTCCCTGAGGGAGAGGGGACTGAGAGACACCAGTCAGTGTACAGATATCTCCCTGAGGGAGAGGGGACTGAGAGACACCAGTCAGTGTACAGATATCTCCCTGAGGGAGAGGGACTGAGAGACACCAGTCAGTGTACAGATATCTCCCTGAGGGAGAGGGGACTGAGAGACACCAGTCAGTGTACAGATATCTCCCTGAGGGAGAGGGGACTGAGCGACACCAGTCAGTGTACAGATATCTCCCTGAGGGAGAGGGGACTGAGAGACACCGGTCAGTGTACAGATATCTCCCTGAGGGAGAGGGACTGAGTTCCCAGTCAGACTGATTAATTTTTGACCAAGTTCTGTATTACTTCCTCCTGAACCTTGATTTCTATTGAATAAATTCTTGGCTCCAGTTCTGGACTCGCCTTATGCATTTATAACAGTGACAGAGAGGAAATGCTCACATTGACGCAGAGAGAGAGAGAGGTGACTGAGTAAGTGTGCAAGGGAAGGAGAGACAGCGAGAGAGTGAGGCAGAGAAAGAGAGTCAGACAGAGAGAGGGAGAGAGACTAAGAGAGAGACAGAGAGAGCGAGAGGGAGAGACAGTGAGAGAGTGAGGTTGGGAAAGAGACAGAGAGTGAGACAGAGTGCGAGTCAGAGAGTCAGAGAGAGAGAGAGATAGTCACAGAGTCAGAAAGATAGATTGACAGAGAGAGAGAGAGACTGAGAGTAAGACTGAGCGAGTGAGAGAGAGAGAAACAGAGAGAGAGAGAGAGACAGAGTGAGAGAGAGAGGGAGAGAGAGAAAAGGATTGTCTCATTGAAGAAATCACAATAATTGGATCGGACTGTGTGTGTTCAGCATTCCCTGACGACACAGGTAAGTGGCAAAGGGTGTGCGTTGACAAAAGGTGTTGTTGTTCATGGAGCAGCGAAGGTTGAGAGGTGACTTGATCGAGGTATTCAAAAACACGAGGAATCTGGACAGAGTGGAGAGAGAGAAACTGTTCCCATTGGCGGGAGGGTCGGGAACCAGAGGACACAGATTTATGGCGACACGAGGAGAAACGTTTTTATTCGGCGAGTGATTAGGATCGGGAAAGCAGGGCCTGAAAGGGTGGTGGAGGCAGACCCAATCGTGGCTTGTGAAAGGGAGGTGGATAAGTACCTGAAGAATAAAATATTAACAGGCCTACGGGGAAAGGGCGGGGGAGCGGGACTGGCTGAGGTGCTCCTGCAGAGAGCCGGCACGGGCTCGATGGGCCGAATGGCCTCCTTCTGTGCTGTAACCGTTCTGTGATTCTATTATTCTGATTCTTGCTGAGGCAAAACCCATTTATTCACCCGCGCAGTATCGATGGGGAGACACCGGTGCAGGTGACCAAAAGCTCGGTCAATGGGGCAGGTGTGATCGAACGTCTCAAAGGAGTAGAGAGTGCGGCGGAGAGGTTTAGTGGGGGTATTCCAGAGCTTGAAGGGAGCGGTGTAGGGGCTGGGGGAGGTTACAGAGAGAGGGAGGGGTGTAGGGGCTGAAGGAGGTTACAGAGATAGGGAGGGGTGTAGGGGCTGGAGGAGGTTACAGAGATAGGGAAGGGTGTAGGGGCTGAAGGAGGTTACAGAAAGAGGGAGGGGTGTATGGGCTGGAGAAGGTTACAGAGATAGGGAGGGGTGCAGGGGCTGGAGGAGGTTACAGAGATAGGGAGGGGTGTAGGGGCTGGAGGAGGTTACAGAGATAGGGAGGGTTGTAGGGGCTGGAGGAGGTTACAGAGATAGGGAGGGTTATAGGGCTGGAGTAGGTTACAGAGATAGGGAGGGGTGTAGGGGCTGGAGAAGGTTACAGAGATAGGGAGGGGTGTAGGGGCTGGAGGGGGTTACAGAGATAGGGAGGGTTATAGGGCTGGAGGAGGTTACAGAGATAGGGATTGGTGTATGGGCTGGAGGAGGTTACAGAGATAGGGAGGGTTATAGGGCTGGAGGAGGTGACAGAGATAGGGAGGGGTGTAGGGGCTGGAGGAGGTTACAGAGATAGGGAGGGGTGCAGGGGCTGGAAGTGGTTACAGAGATAGGGAGGGTTATAGGGCTGGAGGAGGTTACAGAGACAGGGAGGGGTGCAGGGGCTGGAGGAGGTTACAGAGATAGGGAGGGGTGTAGGGGCTGGAGGAGGTTACAGAGATAGGGAGGGTTGTAGGGGCTGGAGGAGGTTACAGAGAGAGGGAGGAGTGTTGGGGCTGGAGGAGATTACAGAGAGAGGGAGGGGTGTAGGGGCTGGATGAGGTTACAGAGATAGGGAGGGGTGTAGGGGCAGGAGGGAGTTACAGAGATAGGGAGGGGTGTAGGGGCTGGAGAAGGTTACAGAGATAGGGAGGGGTGTAGGGGCTGTAGGGGGTTACAGAGATAGGGAGGGGTGTAGGGGCTGGAGAAGGCTACAGAGATAGGGAGGGGTGTAGGGGCTGTAGGGGGTTACAGAGATAGGGAGGGGTGTAGGGACTGGAGGAGGTTACAGAGATAGGGAGGGGTGTAGGGACTGGAGGAGGTTACAGAGATAGGGCGGGGTGTATGGACTGGAGGAGGTTACAGAGATAGGGATTGGTGTAGGGGCTGGAGGAGGTTACAGAGATAGGGAGGGGTGTAGGGGCTGGAGGAGGTTACAGAGATAGGGAGGGGTGTTGGGGCAGGAGGGAGTTACAGAGATAGGGAGGGGTGTAGGGGCTGGAGAAGGTTACAGAGATAGGGAGGGGTGTAGGGACTGGAGGAGGTTACAGAGATAGGGAGGGGTGTAGGGACTGGAGGAGGTTACAGAGATAGGGCGGGGTGTAGGGACTGGAGGAGGTTACAGAGATAGGGAGGGGTGTCGGGGCTGTAGGGGGTTACAGAGATTGGGAGGGGTGTAGGGACTGGAGGAGGTTACAGAGATAGGGAGGGGTGTAGGGACTGGAGGAGGTTACAGAGATAGGGCGGGGTGTAGGGACTGGAGGAGGTTACAGAGATAGGGACGGGTGTAGGGGCTGGAGGAGGTTACAGAGATAGGGCGGGGTGTTGGGATTTGAGGAGGTTACAGAGATAGGGAGTGGTGTCGGGGCTGGAGAAGTTTACAGAGATAGGGAGGGGTGTAGGGCTGGAGGGGGTTACAGAGATAGGGAGGGGTGTAGGGACTGGAGGAGGTTACAGAGATAGGGAGGGGTGTAGGGGCTGGAGGAGGTTACAGAAATAGGGAGGGTTGTAGGGGCTGGAGGAGGTTACAGAGAGTGGGAGAGGTGTACGGGATGGAGGAGGTTACAGAGATAGGGAGGGGAGTAGGGGCACGAGGAGGTTACAGAGAAAGGGAGGGGAGTAGGGGCACGAGGAGGTTACAGAGATAGGGATGGGTGTAGGGAATGGAGGAGGTTACAGAGATAGGGAGGGGTGTAGGGGCACGAGGAGGCTACAGAGATAGGGAGGGGTGTAGGGACTGGAGGAGGTTACAGAGATAGGGAGGGATGTAGGGGCACGAGGAGGTTACAGAGATAAGGAGGGGTGTAGGGCTGGAGGAGGTTACAGAGATAGGGAGGGCTGTAGGGACTGGAGGAGGTTACAGAGATAGGGTGGGGTGTAGAGGCTCGAGGAGGTTACAGAGATAGGGAGGGGTGTAGGGGCTGGAGGAGGTTACAGAGATAGGGAGGGGTGTAGGGACTGGAGGAGGTTACAGAGATAGGGAGGGGTGTAGGGGCTGGAGGAGGTTACAGAGATAGGGAGGGGTGTAGGGACTGGAGGAGGTTACAGAGATAGGGAGGGGTGTAGGGGCTGGAGGAGGCTACAGAGATAGGGAGGGGTCTCGGGACTGGAAGAGGTTACAGAGATGTGGAGGGGTGAGGGGTTGGAGGAGATTACAGAGATAGGGAGGGGTGTTGGGGCTGGAGGAGGTTACAGAGATAGGGAGGGGTGTAGGGGCTGGAAGAGGTTACAGAGATAGGGAGGGTTGTAGGGGCTGGAGGAGGTTACAGAGAGAGGGAGGAGTGTTGGGGCTGGAGGAGATTACAGAGAGAGGGAGGGGTGTAGGGGCTGGAGGAGGTTACAGAGATAGGGAGGGGTGTAGGGGCAGGAGGAGGTTACAGAGATAGGGAGGGGTGCAGGGGCTGGAAGTGGTTACAGAGATAGGGAGGGTTATAGGGCTGGAGGAGGTTACAGAGACAGGGAGGGGTGCAGGGGCTGGAAGAGGTTACAGAGATAGGGAGGGGTGTAGGGGCTGGAGGAGGTTACAGAGATAGGGAGGGGTGTAGGGGCTGAAGGAGGTTACAGAGAGAGGGAGGGGTGTATGGGCTGGAGGAGGTTACAGAGATAGGGAGGGGTGCAGGGGCTGGAGGAGGTTACAGAGATAGGGAGGGGTGTAGGGGCTGGAAGAGGTTACAGAGATAGGGAGGGTTGTAGGGGCTGGAGGAGGTTACAGAGAGAGGGAGGAGTGTTGGGGCTGGAGGAGATTACAGAGAGAGGGAGGGGTGTAGGGGCTGGAGGAGGTTACAGAGATAGGGAGGGGTGTAGGGGCAGGAGGGAGTTACAGAGATAGGGAGGGGTGTAGAGGCTGGAGAAGGTTACAGAGATAGGGAGGGGTGTAGGGGCTGTAGGGGGTTACAGAGATAGGGAGGGGTGTAGGGGCTGGAGTAGGTTACAGAGATAGGGAGGGGTGTAGGGACTGGAGGAGGTTACAGAGATAGGGCGGGGTGTATGGACTGGAGGAGGTTACAGAGATAGGGATTGGTGTAGGGGCTGGAGGAGGTTACAGAGATAGGGAGGGGTGTAGGGGCTGGAGGAGGTTACAGAGATAGGGAGGGGTGTTGGGGCAGGAGGGAGTTACAGAGATAGGGAGGGGTGTCGGGGCTGGAGAAGGTGACAGAGATAGGGAGGGGTGTCGGGGCTGTAGGGGGTTACAGAGATAGGGAGGGGTGTAGGGACTGGAGGAGGTTACAGAGCTAGGAAGGGGTGTAGGGACTGGAGGAGGTTACAGAGATAGGGCGGGGTGTAGGGACTGGAGGAGGTTACAGAGATAGGGACGGGTGTAGGGGCTGGAGGAGGTTACAGAGATAGGGCGGGGTGTTGGGATTTGAGGAGGTTACAGAGATAGGGAGTGGTGTCGGGGCTGGAGAAGGTTACAGAGATAGGGAAGGGTGTAGGGGCTGGAGGGGGTTACAGAGATAGGGAGGGGTGTAGGGACTGGAGGAGGTTACAGAGATAGGGAGGGGTGTAGGGGCTGGAGGAGGTTACAGAGATAGGGAGGGGAGTAGGGGCACGAGGAGGTTACAGAGAAAGGGAGGGGAGTAGGGGCACGAGGAGGTTACAGAGATAGGGATGGGTGTAGGGAATGGAGGAGGTTACAGAGATAGGGAGGGGTGTAGGGGCTGGAGGAGGTTACAGAGATAGGGAGGGGTGTAGGGACTGGAGGAGGTTACAGAGATAGGGAGGGATGTAGGGGCACGAGGAGGTTACAGAGATAGGGAGGGGTGTAGGGCTGGAGGAGGTTACAGAGATAGGGAGGGCTGTAGGGACTGGAGGAGGTTACAGAGATAGGTAGGTGTGTAGGGGCTCGAGGAGGTTACAGAGATAGGGAGGGGTGTAGGGGCTGGAGGAGGTTATAGAGATAGGGAGGGGTGTAGGGACTGGAGGAGGTTACAGAGATAGGGAGGGGTGTAGGGGCTGGAGGAGGTTACAGAGATAGGGAAAGGTGTAGGGGCTGGAGGAGGTTATAGAGATAGGGAGGGGTGTAGGGGCTGGAGAAGGTTACAGAGATAGGGAGGTGTGTTGCGGCTGGAGGATGTTACAGAGATAGGGAGGGGTGTAGGGACTGGTGGAGGTTACAGAGATAGGAAGGGGTGTAGGGGCTGGAGGAGGTTACAGAGATAGGGAGGGGTGTAGGGTCTGGAGGAGGTTACAGAGATAGGGAGGTGTGTTGGGGCTGGAGGAGGTTATAGAGATAGGGAGGGGTGTAGGGACTGGAGGAGGTTACAGAGATAGGGAGGGGTGTAGGGACTGGAGGAGGTTACCGAGATAGGAAGGGGTGTAGGGGCTGGAGGAGGTTACAGACATAGGGAGGGGTGTAGGGGCTGGAGGAGGTTACAGAGATAGGGAGGTGTGTTGGGGCTGGAGGAGGTTATAGAGATAGGGAGGGGTGTAGGGACTGGAGGAAGTTACAGAGATAGGGAGGGGTGTAGGGGCTGGAGGAGGTTACAGAGATAGGGAGGGGTGCAGGGGCTGGAGGAGGCTACAGAGCTAGGGAGGGATGTAGGGGCTGCAGGAGGTTACAGAGATAGGGAGGTGTGTAGGGGCTGGAGGAGGTTACAGAGATCGGGAGGGGTGTCGGGGCTGGAGGAGGTTACAGAGATAGGGAGGGGTGTAGGGACTGGAGGAGGTTACAGAGATAGGGAGGGGTGTAGGGGCTCGAGGAGGTTACAGAGATAGGGAGGGGTGTAGGGACTGGAGGAGGTTACAGAGATAGGGAGGCGTGTAGGGGCTGGAGGAGTTTACAGAGATAGGGAGGGGTGTAGGGGCTGGAGGAGGTTACAGAGATAGGGAGGTGTGTAGGGGCTGGAGGATATTGCAGAGATAGGGAGGGATGCAGGGGCTGGAGGAGTTTACAGAGATAGGGAGGAGGTATAGGGACTGGAGGCGGTTACAGAGATAGGGAGGGTTGTAGGGACTGGAGGAGGTTACAGAGATAGGGAGGGGTGTCGGGGCTGGAGGGGGTTACAGAGATAGGGAGGGGTGTAGGGGCTGGAGGGGGTTACAGAGATAGGGAGGGGTGTAGAGACTGGAGGAGGTTACAGAGATAGTGAGGGGTGTAGGGGCTGGAGGCGGTAACAGAGATAGGGTGGGGTGTAGGGGCTGGAGGGTTTTACAGAGATAGGGAAGGGTGTAGAGACTGGAGGAGGTTACAGAGATAGTGAGGGGTGTAGGGGCTGGAGGAGGTTACAGAGATAGGGAGTGGTGTAGGGGCTGGAGGAGGTTACAGAGATAGGGAGGGGTGTTGGGGCTGGAGGAGGTTACAGAGATAGGGAGAGGTGTAGGGGCTGGAGGAGGTTACAGAGATAGGGAGGGGTGTAGGGGCTGGAGAAGGTGACAGAGATAGGGAGGGTTGTAGGGGCTGGAGGAAGTTACAGAGATAGGGAGGGGTGTAGGGGCTGGAGTAGGTTACAGAGATAGGGAGGGGTGTAGGGGCTGGAGGAGGTTACAGAGATAGGGAGGGGTGTAGGTGCTGTAGGAGGTTACAGAGATAGGGAGGGGTGTAGGGGCTGGAGGAGGTTACAGAGATAGGGAGGGGTGTAGCAGCTGGAGGAGGTTACAGAGATAGGGAGGGGTGTAGGGGCTGGAGGAGGTTACAGAGATAGGGAAGGGTGTCGGGGCTGGAGGAGGTTACAGAGATAGGGAGGGGAGTAGGGACTGGAAGAGATTACAGAGATAGGGAGGGGTGTAGGGACTGGAGGTTACAGAGATAGGGAGGGGTGTAGGGACTGGAGGAGGTTACAGAGATAGGGAGGGGTGTAGGGACTGGAGGTTACAGAGATAGGAAAGGGTGTAGGGGCTTGATGAGGTTACAGAGATATGGAGGTGTGTAGGGACTGGTGGGGGTTACAGAGATAGGGAGGGGTGTAGGGACTGGAGGAGGTTACAGAGATAGGGAGGGGTGTAGGGACTGGAGGAGGTTACAGAGATAGGGAGGGGTGTAGGGACTGGAGGTTACAGTGATAGGAAGAGGGGTAGGGGCTGGAAGAGGTTACAGAGATAGGGAGGGGTGTTGGGACTGGAGGAGGTTACAGAGATAGGGAGGGGAGTAGGGACTGGAGGAGGTTACAGAGATAGTGAGTGGTGTAGGGGCTGGAGGAGGTTACAGAGATAGGGAGGGGTGTAGAGACTGGAGGAGGTTTCAGAGATAATGAGGGGTGTAGGGGCTGGAGGAGGTTACAGAGATAGGGAGGGGTGTAGGGGCTGGAGGAGGTTTCAGAGATAGGGAGGGGAGTAGGGACTGGAGGAGGTTACAGAGATAGGGAGGGGTGTAGGGATTGGAGGAGGTTACAGATATAGGGAGGGGTGTAGGGACTGGAGGAGGTTACAGAGATAGGGAGGGGTGTAGGGGCTGGAGGAGGTTACAGAGATAGGGAGAGGTGTCGGGGCTGCAGGAGGTTACAGAGATAGGGAGGGGTGTAGGGGCTGGAGGAGGTTACAGAGACAGTGAGGGGTGTAGGGGCTGAAGGAGGTTACAGTGATAGGGAGCGGTGTATGGGCTGGAGGAGGTTGCGGAGATAGGGAGTGCTGTCGGGGCTGGAGGAGGTTACATAGATAGGGAGGGGTGTAGGGACTGGAGGAGGTTACAGAGATTGGGAGAGGTGTATGGGCTGGAGGAGGTTACAGAGATAGGGAGAGGTGTAGGTGCTGGAGGAGGTTACAGAGATAGGGAGGGGTGTAGGGGCTGGAGGAGGTTACCGAGATAGGGAGGGGTGTAGGGGCTGGAGGAAGTTACAGAGATAGGGAGGGGGGTAGGGGCTGGAGGAGGTTACAGAGATAGGGAGGGGTGTAGGGACTGGAGGGGGTTACAGAGATAGGGAGGGGTGTAGGGGCTGGAGGAGGTTACAGAGATAGGGAGGGGTGAAGGGGCTGGAGTAGGTTACAGAGATAGGGAGGGGTGTTGGGGCTGGAGGAGGTTATAGAGATAGGGAGGGGTGTAGGGGCTGGAGGAGGGTATAGAGATAGGGAGGGTGTAGGGGCTGGAGGAGGTTACAGAGATAGGGAGGGGTGTAGGGGCTGGAGGAGGGTATAGAGATAGGGAGGGTGTAGGGGCTGGAGGAGGTTACAGAGATAGGGAGGGGTGTCGGGGATCATTGAGGGATATGAAGAACAAAGAAAGACAAATTTCTACAGCACAATTCAAGACCTCGGGAATTCCAATGAAGTACTTTTTGAGGTGCAGTCTCTGCAGTAATATACGAAACGCGGCAGCCTATTTGTGCACAAGCTCCCACAAACAGCATTCTCATATTTACCAAGTAATTTGTTTTTAGTGATGTTGATTGAAGTATAAATATTGGCCCAGGACAATGGGACACTCCTCTGCTCTTCTTCGAAATATTGGCCATGGGAACTTTTACGTCCATCTGAGAGGCTGTTTAATGTCTCATCCGAAGGAGGGCACCTCCGACAGTGCAGCACTCCCTCAGTACTGTCCCTCCGACAGTGCGGCACTCCCTCAGTACTACCCTCTGACAGTGCAGCACTCCCTCAGTACTGCCCCTCCGACAGTGCGGCACTCCCTCAGTACTGCCCCTCCGACAGTGCGGCACTCCCTCAGTACTGCCCCTCCGACAGTGCGGCGCTCCCTCAGTACTGCCCCTCCGACAGTGCGGCGCTCCCTCAGTACTGCCCCTCCGACAGTGCGGCGCTCCCTCAGTACTGCCCCTCCGACAGTGCGGCGCTCCCTCAGTACTGCCCCTCCGACAGTGCGGCGCTCCCTCAGTACTGCCCCTCCGACAGTGCGGCGCTCCCTCAGTACTGCCCCTCCGACAGTGCGGCGCTCCCTCAGGACTGCCCCTCCGACAGTGCGGCACTCCCTCAGTACTGCCCTCTGACAGTGCAGCACTCCCTCAGTACTACCCTCTGACAGTGCAGCACTCCCCCAGTACTACCCTCTGACAGTGCGGCGCTCCCTCAGTACTGCCCTCTGACAGTGCGGCACTCCCTCAGTACTGACCCTCTGACAGTGCGGCACTCCCTCAGTACTGCCCTCGAACAGTGCGGCACTCCCTCAGTACTACCCTCTGACAGTGCGGCACTCCCTCAGTACTGCCCCTCTGACAGTGCGGCACTCCCTCAGTACTACCCTCTGACAGTGCAGCACTCCCTCAGTACTACCCTCTGACAGTGCAGCACTCCCTCAGTACTACCCTCTGACAGTGCAGCACTCCCCCAGTACTACCCTCTGACAGTGCGGCACTCCCTCAGTACTGCCCCTCCGACAATGCGGCGCTCCCTCAGTACTGCCCCTCCGACAGTGCGGCTCTCCCTCAGTACTGCCGCTCCGACAGTGCGGCTCTCCCTCAGTACTGCCCTCTGACAGAGCGGCACTCCCTCAGTACTGCCCCTCTGACAGTGCGGCACTCCCTCAGTACTGTCCCTCCGACAGTGCGGCACTCGCTCAGCACTGCCCTCTGACAGTGCGGCACTCCCTCAGTACTACCCTCTGACAGTGCGGCGCTCCCTCAGCACTGCCCTCTGACAGTGCGGCACTCTCTCAGTACTGCCCCTCCGATAGTGCGGCACTCCCTCAGTACTACCCTCTGACAGTGCAGCGCTCCCTCAGTACTGCCCCTTGACAGTGCGGCACTCCCTCAGTACTGCCCCTCCGACAGTGCGGCGCTCCCTCAGTACTGCCCCTCCAACAGTGCGGCTCTCCCTCAGTACTGCCCCTCCGACAGTGCGGCACTCCCTCAGTACTGCCCCTCCGACAGTGCGGCGCTCCCTCAGTACTGCCCCTCCGACAGTGCGGCACTCCCTCAGTACTGCCCCTCCGACAGTGCGGCGCTCCCTCAGTACTGCCCCTCCGACAGTGCGGCGCTCCCTCAGTACTGCCCCTCCGACAGTGCGGCGCTCCCTCAGTACTGCCCCTCCGACAGTGCGGTGCTCCCTCAGTACTGCCCCTCCGACAGTGCGGCGCTCCCTCAGTACTGCCCCTCCGACAGTGCGGCACTCCCTCAGTACTACCCTCTGACAGTGCAGCACTCCCTCAGTACTGCCCTCTGACAGTGCGGCACTCCCTCAGTACTACCCTCTGACAGTGCAGCACTCCCTCAGTACTGCCCCTCTGACAGTGCGGCACTCCCTCAGTACTGTCCCTCCGACAGTGCGGCACTCCCTCAGCACTGCCCTCTGACAGTGCGGCACTCCCTCAGTACTGCCCTCCAACAGTGCGGCACTCCCTCAGTACTGCCCTTCTGACAGTGCGGCACTCCCTCAGTACTGCCCCTCCGACAGTGCGGCACTCCCTCAGTACTGCCCCTCTGACAGTGCGGCGCTCACTCAGCACTGCCCTCTGACAGTGCGGCACTCCCTCAGTACTGCCCCTCCGACAGTGCGGCACTCCCTCAGTACTGCCCCTCCGACAGTGTGGCACTCCCTCAGTACTGCCCCTCTGACAGTGCGGCACTCCCTCAGTACTGCCCCTCCGACAATGCAGCACTCCCTCAGTACTGCCCCTCTGACAGTGCGGCACTCCCTCAGTACTGCCCCTCCGACAGTGCGGCACTCCCTCAGTACTGCCCCTCCGACAGTGCGGCACTCCCTCAGCACTGCGGAGGAGTGCTCGCCTCGATTCCTTGTGCTGAAGTTCTTGGGGTGGGACTCGAACCCACGACCTTGTGACTGAGAACGCAGTTGAGAATGCCGATCCTGTAAATCGGGGCGTTGCCAGAGTCGGGGGGCCCATCGTAGGAGAGTGGACGGGCGGGCGGGGGCCGTTGTGAGGGGGGGGTTTGCCAATTTGAGCGAGTGCCGACGGCCTGAACTCTGGCTGAACTCAGATTGCCCAACAGCTCTGGGGAATCAAAGATCGGATTCCGATGTAGACACTTGTGCAATCAGGCGTGGAGAGTGGCTTAACCATTTCACCGCCTCGCTGGAAAGGGGCAGACTTGGATCCAGTCCGGTGTGGGCCGGAATCCGATCCCACACCCGGTGCGGTTAAAGCCCGCTCGGATCACAGTTCCTCGGCGTTCCCTGTGGGTACCATCGCCCGAGCGATCAGCCCCTAACACCATGTTCCCTCTCAATCAGCAGCAGCAGCGATGTCGCTCGAAGACCCGCTGAGCGGGATTCCGGCCAACGTCTGGAAACGCTTCCCGCTCAAGCTCGTGGAGGGCGTCCCGCTAATGGAGCCCATCGCGGACAACTGGGCGCAGGTGGCCTCCTTCGAGGCTCTCCCCGATGATCTCCTCATCGCTACCTACCCGAAGGCAGGTGAGACACGCCAGAGGAAGCAGAGCAAGAGTCTGATCCCAGCGTATTACTGTTGCAATCATCCCAACCCCTTCCCATTCACTCCCACTGTACACAATCCCAATGGATCCAATTCCTTCCCATTCACTCCCATTGTACACAATCCCAATGGACTCAACCCCTTCTCATTCACTCCCACTGTACAAAATCCCAATGGACCGAAACCCCTTCCCATTCACTCCCACTGTACACAATCCGAATGGACAAAACCCCTTCCCATTCAGTCCCACTGTACACAATCCCAATGAATCCAATTCCTTCCCATTCACTCCCACTGTATACTATCCCAATGGACCCAACCCCTTCCCATTCACTCCCATTGTACACAATCACAATGGACCCAACCCCTTCCCATTCACTCCCACTGTACAAAATCCCAATGGACCCAACCCCTTCTCATTCACTCCCATTGTACAAAATCCCAATGGACCTAAACCCCTTCCCATTCACTCCCACTGTACACAATCCCAATGGACCCAATTCCTTCCCATTCACTGCCACTGTTCACAGTCTTAATGGACCCAACCCCTTCCCATTCACTCTCACTGTACACAATCCCAATGGAACCAATTCCTTCCCATTTACTCCCACTGTTCACAGTCCCAATGGACCCAATTCCTTCCCATTCACTCCCACTCTACACAGTCCCAATGGACCTAATTCCTTCCCATTCACTCTCACTATACACAATCCCAATGGACCCAACCCCTTTCCATTCACTCCCACTGTACACAATCCCAATGGACCCAACCCCTTCCAATTCACTCCCACTGTTCACAGTCCCAATGGACCCAACCCCTTCCCATTCACTCCCATTGTACACAATCCCAATGGACCCAACCCCTTCCCATTCACTCCCACTGTACACAATCCCAATGGACCCAACCCCTTCCCATTCACCCCCACTGTTCACAGTTCCAATGGACCCAAACCCTTCCCATTCACTCCCACTGTATACAATCCCAATGGACCCAACCCCTTCCCATTCAATCCCATTGTACACAATCCCAATGGACCCAACCCCTTCCCATTCACTCCCATTGTACACAATCCCAATGGACCCAACCCCTTCACATTCACTCCCACTGTACACAATCCCAATGGATCCAATTCCTTCACATTCACTCCCACTGTTCACAGTCCCAATGGACACAATTCCTTCCCATTCACTCCCATTGTACACAATCCCAATGGACCAAACCCCTTCCCATTCACTCCCACTCTACACAGTCACAATGGACCTAATTCCTTCCCATTCACTCTCAATGTACACAATCCCAATGGACCCAACCCCTTCCCATGCACTCCCATTGTACACAATCCCAATGGACCCAACCCCTTCCCATTCACTCCCACTGTTCACAGTCCCAATGGACCCAACCCCTTCCCATTCACTCCCACTGTTCACAGTCCCAATGGACCCAACCCCTTCCCATTCACTCCCATTGTACACAATCCCAATGGACCCAACACCTTCACATTCACTCCCACTGTACACAATCCCAATGGACACAACCCCTTCCCATTCACTCCCATTGTACACAATCCCAATGGACCCAACCCCTTCCCATTCACTCCCACTCTACGCAGTCCCAATGGACCTAATTCCTTCCCATTCACTCTCACTGTACACAATCCCAATGGACCCAACCCCTTCCCATTCACTTAGATTGTACACAATCACAATGGACCCAACCCCTTCCCATTCACTCCCACTGTACACAATCCCAATGGACCCAACCCCTTCCCATTCACCCCCACTGTTCACAGTTCCAATGGACCCAAACCCTTCCCATTCACTCCCACTGTATACAATCCCAATGGACCCAACCCCTTCCCATTCACTCCCATTGTACACAATCCCAATGGACCCAACCCCTTCCCATTCACTCCCATTGTACACAATCCCAATGGACCCAACCCCTTCACATTCACTCCCACTGTACACAATCCCAATGGATCCAATTCCTTCACATTCACTCCCACTGTTCACAGGCCCAATGGACACAATTCCTTCCCATTCACTCCCATTGTACACAATCCCAATGGACCAAACCCCTTCCCATTCACTCCCACTCTACACAGTCCCAATGGACCTAATTCCTTCCCATTCACTCTCAATGTACACAATCCCAATGGACCCAACCCCTTCCCATGCACTCCCATTGTACACAATCCCAATGGACCCAACCCCTTCCCATTCACTCCCACTGTTCACAGTCCCAATGGACCCAACCCCTTCCCATTCACTCCCACTGTTCACAGTCCCAATGGACCCAACCCCTTCCCATTCACTCCCATTGTACACAATCCCAATGGACCCAACACCTTCACATTCACTCCCACTGTACACAATCCCAATGGACACAACCCCTTCCCATTCACTCGCATTGGACACAATCCCAATGGACCCAACCCCTTCCCATTCACTCCCACTCTACGCAGTCCCAATGGACCTAATTCCTTCCCATTCACTCTCACTGTACACAATCCCAATGGACCCAACCCCTTCCCATTCACTTAGATTGTACACAATCACAATGGACCCAACCCCTTCCCATTCACTCCCACTGTTCACAGTCCCAATGGCCCCAACCCCTTCCCATTCACTCCCATTGTACACAATCCCAATGGACCCAATTCCTTCCCATTCACTCCCATTGTACACAATGCCAATGGACCCAACCCTTTCCCATTCACTCCCACTGTACACAATCCCAATGGACCCATCCCCTTCTCATTCACTCCCACTGTACGCAATCCCAATGGACCCAACCCCTTCACATTCACTCCCATTGTACACAATCCCAATGGACCCAACCCCTTCCCATTCACTCCCACTGTTCACAGTCCCAATGTACCCAACCCCTTCCCATTCACTCCCACTGTACACAATCCCAATGGACCCAATTCCTTCCCATTCACTCCCACTGTATACAGTCCCAATGGACCCAACCCCTTCCCATTCACTCCCACTGTACACAATCCCAATGGACCCAACCCCTTCCCATTCATTCCCACTGTACACAATCCCAATGGACACAATTCCTTCCTATTCACTCCCACTGTTCACAGTCCCAATGGACCCAAACCCCTTCCCATGCACTCCCACTGTACACAATCCCAATGGACCAAACCCCTTCCCATTCACTCCCACTGTGCACAATCCCAATGGATCCAATTCCTTCCCATTCACTCCCAGTGTATACAATCCCAATGAACCCAACCCCTTCCCATTCACTCCCATTGTACACAATCCCAATGGACCCAACCCCTTCCCATTCATTCCCACTGTACACAATCCCAATGGACCCAACCCCTTCCCATTCACTCCCATTGTACACAATCACAATGGACCCAATTCCTTCCCATTCACTCCCACTGTATACAATCCCAATGGACCTAAACCCCTTCCCATTCACTCCCACTGTACACAATCCCAATGGACCCAATTCCTTCCCATTCACTCCCACTGTATACAGTCCAAATGGACCCAATTCCTTCCCATTCACTCCCACTGTATACAATCCCAATGGACCCAATTCCTTCCCATTCACTCCCACTGTACACAATCCCAATGGACACAATTCCTTCCCATTCACTCCCACTCTACACAGTCCCAATGGACCCAATTCCTTCCCATTCACTTCCACTGTTCACAGTCCCAATGGACCCAACCCCTTCCCATTCACTCCCACTGTACACAATCCCAATTGACCCAACCCCTTCCCATTCACTCCCACTGTACACAATCCCAATGGACCCAATTCCTTCCCATTCACTCCCAATGTTCACAGTCCCAATGGACCCAACCCGTTCCCATGCACTCCCACTGTACACAATCCCAATGGACCAAACCCCTTCCCATTCACTCCCACTGTGCACAATCCCAATGGATCCAATTCCTTCCCTTTCACACCCACTGTTCACAGTCCCAATGGACCCAAACCCCTTCCCATGCACTCCCACTGTACACAATCCCAATGGAACAAACCTCTTCCCATTCACTCCCACTGTGCACAATCCCAATGGATCCAATTCCTTCCCATTCACTCCCACTGTAAACAATCCCAATGGACCCAACCCCTTCCCATTCACTCCCATTGTACACAATCCCAATGGACGCAACCCCTTCCCATTCATTCCCACTGTACACAATCCCAATGGACCCAACCCCTTCTCATTCACTCCCATTGTACAAAATCCCAATGGACCCAATTCCTTCCCATTCACTCCCATTGTACACAATCCCAATGTACCCAACCCCTTCCCATTCACTCCCATTGTACACAATCCCAATTGACCCGACCCCTTCCCATTCATTCCCACT
Source organism: Pristiophorus japonicus (assembly GCF_044704955.1). Lineage (NCBI taxonomy): Eukaryota > Metazoa > Chordata > Chondrichthyes > Pristiophoridae > Pristiophorus > Pristiophorus japonicus. Next base: position 140,197 of record NW_027253772.1, read on the forward strand.
GTACACAATCCCAATGGACCCAATTCCTTCCCATTCACTCCCACTGTATACAATCCCAATGGACCCAATTCCTTCCCATTCACTCCCACTGTACACAATCCCACTGGACACAATTCCTTCCCATTCACTCCCACTCTACACAGTCCCAACGAAAACAATTCCTTCCCATTCACTTAGCACTGTTCACAGTCCCAATGGACCCAACCCCTTCCCATTCACTCCCACTGTACACAATCCCAATGGACCCAATTCCTTCCCATTCACTCCCACTGTATACAGTCCCAATGGACCCAACCCCTTCCCATTCACTCCCACTGTACACAATCCCAATGGACCCAACCCCTTCCCATTCATTCCCACTGTACACAATCCCAATGGACACAATTCCTTCCCATTCACTCCCACTGTTCACAGTCCCAATGGACCCAAACCCCTTCCCATGCACTCCCACTGTACACAATCCCAATGGACCAAACCCCTTCCCATTCACTCCCACTGTGCACAATCCCAATGGATCCAATTCCTTCCCATTCACTCCCACTGTATACAATCCCAATGAACCCAACCCCTTCCCATTCACTCCCATTGTACACAATCCCAATGGACCCAACCCCTTCCCATTCATTCCCACTGTACACAATCCCAATGGACCCAACCCCTTCCCATTCACTCCCATTGTACACAATCACAATGGACCCAATTCCTTCCCATTCACTCCCACTGTATACAATCCCAATGGACCTAAACCCCTTCCCATTCACTCCCACTGTACACAATCCCAATGGACCCAATTCCTTCCCATTCACTCCCACTGTATACAGTCCAAATGGACCCAATTCCTTCCCATTCACTCCCACTGTATACAATCCCAATGGACCCAATTCCTTCCCATTCACTCCCACTGTACACAATCCCAATGGACACAATTCCTTCCCATTCACTCCCACTCTACACAGTCCCAATGGACCCAATTCCTTCCCATTCACTTCCACTGTTCACAGTCCCAATGGACCCAACCCCTTCCCATTCACTCCCACTGTACACAATCCCAATTGACCCAACCCCTTCCCATTCACTCCCACTGTACACAATCCCAATGGACCCAATTCCTTCCCATTCACTCACAATGTTCACAGTCCCAATGGACCCAACCCGTTCCCATGCACTCCCACTGTACACAATCCCAATGGACCAAACCCCTTCCCATTCACTCCCACTGTGCACAATCCCAATGGATCCAATTCCTTCCCTTTCACACCCACTGTTCACAGTCCCAATGGACCCAAACCCCTTCCCATTCACTCCCACTGTTCACAGTCCCAATGGACCCAAACCCCTTCCCATGCACTCCCACTGTACACAATCCCAATGGACCAAACCCCTTCCCATTCACTCCCACTGTGCACAATCCCAATGGATCCAATTCCTTCCCATTCACTCCCACTGTATACAATCCCAATGAACCCAACCCCTTCCCATTCACTCCCACTGTATACAATCCCAATGAACCCAACCCCTTCCCATTCACTCCCATTGTACACAATCCCAATGGACCCAACCCCTTCCCATTCATTCCCACTGTACACAATCCCAATGGACCCAATTCCTTCCCATTCACTCCCACTGTATACAATCCCAATGGACCTAAACCCCTTCCCATTCACTCCCACTGTACACAATCCCAATGGACCCAATTCCTTCCCATTCACTCCCACTGTATACAGTCCAAATGGACCCAATTCCTTCCCATTCACTCCCACTGTATACAATCCCAATGGACCCAATTCCTTCCCATTCACTCCCACTGTACACAATCCCAATGGACACAATTCCTTCCCATTCACTCCCACTCTACACAGTCCCAATGGACCCAATTCCTTCCCATTCACTTCCACTGTTCACAGTCCCAATGGACCCAACCCCTTCCCATTCACTCCCACTGTACACAATCCCAATTGACCCAACCCCTTCCCATTCACTCCCACTGTACACAATCCCAATGGACCCAATTCCTTCCCATTCACTCACAATGTTCACAGTCCCAATGGACCCAACCCGTTCCCATGCACTCCCACTGTACACAATCCCAATGGACCAAACCCCTTCCCATTCACTCCCACTGTGCACAATCCCAATGGATCCAATTCCTTCCCTTTCACACCCACTGTTCACAGTCCCAATGGACCCAAACCCCTTCCCATGCACTCCCACTGTACACAATCCCAATGGAACAAACCTCTTCCCATTCACTCCCACTGTGCACAATCCCAATGGATCCAATTCCTTCCCATTCACTCCCACTGTATACAATCCCAATGGACCCAACCCCTTCCCATTCACTCCCATTGTACACAATCCCAATGGACGCAACCCCTTCCCATTCATTCCCACTGTACACAATCCCAATGGACCCAACCCCTTCTCATTCACTCCCATTGTACAAAATCCCAATGGACCCAAATCCCTTCCCATGCACTCCCACTGAACACAATCCCAATGGACCAAACCCCTTCCCATTCATTCCCACTGTACACAATCCCAATGGATCCAATTCCTTCCCATTCACTCCCACTGTATACAACCCCAATGGACACAATTCCTTCCCATTCATTCCCATTGTACACAATCCCAATGGACCAAACCCCTTTCCATTCACTCCCACTCTACACAATCCCAATGGACCCAACCCCTTCCCATTCACTCCCACTGTACACAATCCCAATGGACCCAATTCCTTCCCATTCACTCCCATTGTACACAATCCCAATGTACCCAACCCCTTCCCATTCACTCCCATTGTACACAATCCCAATTGACCCGGCCCCTTCCCATTCATTCCCACTGTACACAATCCCAATGGACCCAATTCCTTCCCATTCACTCCCACTGTATACAATCCCAATGGACCCAATTCCTTCCCATTCACTCCCACTGTACACAATCCCACTGGACACAATTCCTTCCCATTCACTCCCACTCTACACAGTCCCAACGAAAACAATTCCTTCCCATTCACTTAGCACTGTTCACAGTCCCAATGGACCCAACCCCTTCCCATTCACTCCCACTGTTCACAATCCCAATGGACCCAACCCCTTCCCATTCACTCCCACTGTACTCAATCCCAATGGACCCAATTCCTTCCCATTCACTCCCACTGTTCACAGTCCCAATGGACCCAAACCCCTTCCCATGCACTCCCACTGTACACAATCCCAATGGACCAAACCTCTTCCCATTCACTCCCACTGTGCACAATCCCAATGGAACCAATTCCTTCCCAATTCACTCCCACTGTATACAATCCCAATGGACCCAACCCCTTCCCATTCACTCCCATTGTACACAGTCCCAATGGACCCAACCCCTTCCCATTCATTCCCACTGTACACAATCCCAATGGACCCAACCCCTTCTCATTCACTCCCATTGTACAAAATCCCAATGGACCTAAATCCCTTCCCATTCACTCCCACTGTACACAATCCCAATGGACCCAACCCCTTCCCATTCACTCCCACTGTACACAATCCCAATGGATCCAATTCCTTCCCATTCACTCCCACTGTTCACAGTCCCAATGGACCCAATTCCTTCCCATTCACTCCCATTGTACACAATCCCAATGTACCCAATCCCTTCCCATTCACTCCCATTGTACACAATCCCAATGGACCCAACCCCTTCCCATTCATTCCCACTGTACATAATCCCAATGGACCCAACCACTTCTCATTCACTCCCATTGTACAAAATCCCAATGGACCTAAACCCCTTCCCATTCACTCCCACTGTACACAATCCCAATGGACCTAAACCCCTTCCCATTCACTCCCACTGTATACAATCCCAATGGACCCAATTCTTTCCCATTCACTCCCACTGTATACAATCCAAATGGACCCAATTCCTTCCCATTCACTCCCACTGTACACAATCCCAATGGACACAATTCCTTCCCATTCATTCCCACTGTACACAATCCCAATGAACCCAATTCCATCCCATTCACTCCCACTGTTCACAGTCCCAATGGACCCAAACCCCTTCCCATGCACTCCCACTGTACACAATCCCAATGGACCAAACCCCTTCCCATTCACTCCCACTGTGCACAATCCCAATGGATCCAATTCCTTCCCATTCACTCCCACTGTATACAATCCCAATGGACCCAACCCCTTCCCATTCACTCCCATTGTACACAATCCCAATGGACCCAACCCCTTCCCATTCATTCCCACTGTACACAATCCCAATGGACCCAACCCCTTTTCATTCACTCCCATTGTACAAAATCCCAATGGACCTAAACCGCTTCCCATTCACTCCCACTGTACACAATCCCAATGGACCTAAACCCCTTCCCATTCACTCCCACTGTACACAATCCCAATGGACCCAATTCCTTCCCATTCACTCCCACTGTTCACAGTCCCAATGGACCCAACACCTTCCCATTCACTCCCATTGTACACAATCCCAATGGACCCAACCCCTTCCCATTCAATCCCACTGTACACAGTCCCAATGGATACAACCCCTTCCCATTCACTCCCACTGTACACAATCCCAATGGACACAATTCCTTCCCATTTACTCCCACTGTTCACAGTCCCAATGGACCCAACGCCTTCCCATTCACTCCCACAGTACACAATCCCAATGGACCCAACCCCTTCCCATTCACTCCCGCTGTACACAATCGCAATGGACTCATCCTCTTCCCATTCACTCCCACTGTACACAATCCCAATGGACCCAACCCCTTCCCATTCACTCCCACTGTACACAATCCCAATGGACCCAATTCCTTCCCATTCACTCCCACTGTACACAATCCCAATGGACCCAATTCCTTCCCATGCACCGCCACTGTACACAATCCCAATGGACCCAACCCCTTCCCATTCACTGCCACTGTACACAAACCCAATGGACCCAACCCCTTCCCATTCACACCCATTGTACAAAATCCCAAGGGACCTAAACCCCTTCCCATTCACTCCCACTCTACACAATCCCCATGGATCCAACCCCTTCCCATTCACTCCCATTGTACACAATCCCAATGGACCTAACCCCTTCCCATTCACTCCCACTGTTCACAGTACCAATGGACCCAACCCCTTCCCATTCACTCCCATTGTACACAATCACAATGGACCCAACCCCTTCCCATTCACTCCCACTGTACACAATCCCAATGGACACAACCCCTTCCCATTCACTCCCATTGTACACAATCCCAATGGACCCAACCCCTTCCCATTCACTCCCATTGTACACAATCCCAATGGACCCAACCCCTTCCCATTCACTCCCACTGTTCACAGTCCCAATGGACCCAACCCCTTCCCATTCACTCTCACTGTATACAATCCCAATGGACCCGACCCCTTCCCATTCACTCCCATTGTACACAATCCCAGTGGACCCAACACCTTCCCATTCACTCCCATTGTACACAATCCCAATGGGCCAAACCGCTTTCCATTCACTCCCACTCTACATAGTCCCAATGGACCCAATTCCTTCAGATTCACTCCCACTGTACACAATCCCAATGGACCCAACCCCTTCCCATTCACTCCCACTGTACACAATCCCAATGGATCCAATTCCTTCCCATTCACTCCCACTGTTCACAGTCCCAATGGACCCAATTCCTTCCCATTCACTCCCATTGTACACAATCCCAATGTACCCAACCCCTTCCCATTCACTCCCATTGTACACAATCCCAATGGACCCAACCCCTTCCCATTCATTCCCACTGTACATAATCCCAATGGACCCAACCACTTCTCATTCACTCCCATTGTACAAAATCCCAATGGAACTAAACCCCTTCCCATTCACTCCCACTGTACACAATCCCAATGGACCTAAACCCCTTCCCATTCACTCCCACTGTACACAATCCCAATGGACCCAATTCCTTCCCATTCACTCCCACTGTATACAATCCCAATGGACCCAATTCCTTCCCATACACTCCCACTGTATACAATCCCAATGGACCCAATTCCTTCCCATTCACTCCCACTGTACACAATCCCAATGGACACAATTCCTTCCCATTCACTCCCACTGTACACAATCCCAATGAACCCAATTCCATCCCATTCACTCCCACTGTTCACAGTCCCAATGGACCCAAACCCCTTCCCATGCACTCCCACTGTACACAATCCCAATGGACCAAATCCCTTCCCATTCACTCCCACTGTGCACAATCCCAATGGATCCAATTCCTTCCTATTCACTCCCACTGTATACAATCCCAATGGACCCAACCCCTTCCTATTCACTCCCATTGTACACAATCCCAATGGACCCAACCCCTTCCCATTCATTCCCACTGTACACAATCCCAATGGACCCAACCCGTTTTCATTCACTCCCATTGTACAAAATCCCAATGGACCTAAACCGCTTCCCATTCACTCCCACTGTACACAATCCCAATGGACCTAAACCCCTTCCCATTCACTCCCACTGTACACAATCCCAATGGACCCAATTCCTTCCCATTCACTCCCACTGTTCACAGTCCCAATGGACCCAACCCCTTCCCATTCACTCCCATTGTACACAATCCCAATGGACCCAACCCCTTCCCATTCACTCCCACTGTACACAGTCCCAATGGATACAACCCCTTCCCATTCACTCCCACTGTACACAATCCCAATGGACTCAATTCCTTCCCATTTACTCCCACTGTTCACAGTCCCAATGCACCCAACCCCTTCCCATTCACTCCCACAGTACACAATCCGAATGGACCCAACCCCTTCCCATTCAGTCCCGCTGTACACAATCACAATGGACCCATCCCCTTCCCATTCACTCCCACTGTACACAATCCCAATGGACCCAACCCCTTCCCATTCACTCCCACTGTACATAATCCCAATGGACCCAATTCCTTCCCATTCACTCCCACTGTATACAATCCCAATGGACCCAATTCCTTCCCATTCACTCCCACTGTACACAATCCCAATGGACCCAATTCCTTCCCATGCACTGCCACTGTACACAATCCCAATGGACCCAACCCCTTCCCATTCACTCCCACTGTACACAATCCCAATGGACCCAACCCCTTCTCATTCACTCCCATTGTACAAAATCCCAATGGACCTAAACCCCTTCCCATTCACTCCCACTGTACACAATCCCAATGGACCTAAACCCCTTCCCATTCACTCCCACTGTACACAATCCCAATGGACCCAATTCCTTCCCATTTACTCCCACTGTTCACGGTCCCAAAGGACACAATTCCTTCCCATTCATTCCCATTGTACACAATCCCAATGGACAAAACCCGTTCCCATTCACTCCCACTCGATATAGTCCCAATGGACCTAATTCCTTCCCATTCACTCTCACTGTACACAATCCCAATGGACCCAACCCCTTCCCATTCACTCCCATTGTACACAATCCCAATGGACCCAACCCCTTCCCATTCACTCCCATTGTACACAATCCCAATGGACCCAACCACTTCCCATTCACTCCCACTGTTCACAGTCCCAATGGACCCAACCCCTTCCCATTCACTCTCACTGTATACAATCCCAATGGACCCAACCCCTTCCCATTCACTCCCATTGTACACAATCCCAATGGACCCAACACCTTCCCATTCACTCCCATTGTACACAATCCCAATGGACCAAACCCCTTTCCATTCACTCCCACTCTGCACAGTCCCAATGGACCCAATTCCTTCCGATTCACTCCCACTGTACACAATCCCAATGGACCCAACCCCTTCCCATTCACTCCCACTGTACACAATCCCAATGGATCCAATTCCTTCCCATTCACTCCCACTGTTCACAGACCCAATGGACCCAATTCCTTCCCATTCACTCCCATTGTACACAATCCCAATGTACCAAACCCCTTCCCATTCACTCCCACTATACACAGTCCCAATGGACCTAATTCCTTCCCATTCACTCTTACTGTACACAATCCCAATGGACCCAACCCCTTCCCATTCACTCCCATTGTACACAATCCCAATGGACCCAACCCCTTCCCATTCACTCCCATTGTACACAATCCCAATGGACCCAACCCCTTCCCATTCACTCCCACTGTACACAATCCCAATGGACACAACCCCTTCCCATTCACTCCCACTGTACACAATCCCAATTGACCCAACAACTTCCCATTCACTCCCACTGTACACAATCCCAATGGACCCAACCCCTTCCCAATCACTCCCACTGTACACAGTCCCAATGGACCCAACCCCTTCCCATTCACTCCCACTGTACACAATCCCAATGGACACAATTCCTTCCCATTTACTCCCACTGTTCACAGTCCAATTGGACCCAACCCCTTCCCATTCACTCCCACTGTACACAATCCCAATGGACACAACCCCTTCCCATTCACTCCCAGTGTTCACAATCCCAATGGACCCGTCCCCTTCCCATTCACTCCCACTGTACACAATCCCAATGGACCCAACCTCTTCCCATTCACTCCCATTGTACACAATCCCAATGGACCCAACCCCTTCCCATTCACTCCCACTGTTCACAGTCCCAATGGACCCAACCCCTTCCCATTCACTCCCACTGTACACAATCCCAATGGACCCAATTCCTTCCCATTCACTCCCACTGTATATAATCCCAATGGACCCAATTCCTTCCCATTCACTCCCACTGTATACAATCCCAACGGACCCAATACCTTCCCATTCACTCCGACTGAACACAATCCCAATGGACACAATTCCTTCCCATTCACTCCCACTGTTCACAGTCCCAATGGACCCAATTCCTTCCCATTCACTCCCACTGTATACAATCCCAATGGACCCAATTCCTTCCCATTCACTCCCACTGTTCACAGTCCCAATGGACCCAAACCCCTTCCCATGCACTCCCACTGTACACAATCCCAATGGACCAAACCCCTTCCCATCCACTCCCACTGTGCACAATCCCAATGGAACCAATTCCTTCCCAATTCACTCCCACTGTATACAATCCCAATGGACCCAACCCCTTCCCATTCACTCCCATTGTACACAGTCCCAATGGACCCAACCCCTTCCAATTCATTCCCACTGTACACAATCCCAATGGACCCAACCCATTCTCATTCACTCCCATTGTACAAAATCCCAATGGACCTAAATCCCTTCCCATTCACTCGCACTGTACACAATCCCAATGGACCTAAACCCCTTCCCATTCACTCCCACTGTACACAATCCCAATGGACCCAATTCCTTCCCATTCACTCCCACTGTTCACAGTCCCAATGGACCCAACCCCTTCCCATTCACTCTCACTGTACCCAATCCCAATGGATCCAATTCCTTCCCATTTGCTCCCACTGTTCACAGTCCCAATGGACCCAATTCCTTCCCATTCACTCCCATTGTACACAATCCCAATGAACCAAACCCCTTCCCATTCACTCCCACTCTACACAATCCCAATGGACCCAACCCTTTCCCATTCACTCCCATTGTACACAATCCCAATGGACCCAACCCCTTCCCATTCACTCCCACTGTACACAATCCCAATGGACCCAACCCCTTCCCATTCACTCCCATTGTACACAATCCCAATGGACGCAACCCCTTCCCATTCACTCCCACTGTACACAATCCCAATGGACACAACCCCTTCCCATTCACTCCCACTGTACACAATCCCAATGGACCCAACAACTTCCCATTCACTCCCACTGTACACAATCCCAATGGACACAACCCCTTCCCATTCAATCCCACTGTACACAGTCCCAATGGACCCAACCCCTTCCCATTCACTCCCACTGTACACAATCCCAATGGACACAATTCCTTCCCATTTACTCCCACTATTCACAGTCCAATTGGACCCAACCCCTTCCCATTCACTCCCACTGTACACAATCCCAATGGACCCAACCCCTTCCCATTCACTCCCAGTGTTCACAATCCCAATGGACCCGTCCCCTTCCCATTCACTCCCACTGTACACAATCCCAATGGACCCAACCCCTTCCCATTCACTCCCATTGTACACAATCCCAATGGACCCAACCCCTTCCCATTCACTCCCACTGTTCACAGTCCCAATGGACCCAACCCCTTCCCATTCACTCCCACTGTACACAATCCCAATGGACCCAATTCCTTCCCATTCACTCCCACTGTATATAATCCCAATGGACCCAATTCCTTCCCATTCACTCCCACTGTATACAATCCCAACGGACCCAATACCTTCCCATTCAGTCCGACTGTACACAATCCCAATGGACACAATTCCTTCCCATTCACTCCCACTGTTCACAGTCCCAATGGACACAATTCCTTCCCATTCACTCACACTGTATACAATCCCAATGGACCCAATTCCTTCCCATTCACTCCCACTGTTCACAGTCCCAATGGACCCAAACCCCTTCCCATGCACTCCCACTGTACACAATCCCAATGGACCAAACCCCTTCCCATTCACTCCCACTGTGCACAATCCCAATGGAACCAATTCCTTCCCAATTCACTCCCACTGTATACAATCCCAATGGACCCAACCCCTTCCCATTCACTCCCATTGTACACAGTCCCAATGGACCCAACCCCTTCCCATTCATTCCCACTGTACACAATCCCAATGGACCCAACCCCTTCTCATTCACTCCCATTGTACAAAATCCCAATGGACCTAAATCCCTTCCCATTCACTCGCACTGTACACAATCCCAATGGACTTAACCCCTTCCCATTCACTCCCACTGTACACAATCCCAATGGACCCAATTCCTTCCCATTCACTCCCACTGTTCACAGTCCCAATGGACCCAACCCCTTCCCATTCACTCTCACTGTACCCAATCCCAATGGATCCAATTCCTTCCCATTTGCTCCCACTGTTCACAGTCCCAATGGACCCAATTCCTTCCCATTCACTCCCATTGTACACAATCCCAATGAACCAAACCCCTTCCCATTCACTCCCACTCTACACAATCCCAATGGACACAACCCTTTCCCATTCACTCCCATTGTACACAATCCCAATGGACCCAACCCCTTCCCATTCACTCCCACTGTACACAATCCCAATGGACCCAACCCCTTCCCATTCACTCCCATTATACACAATCCCAATGGACGCAACCCCTTCCCATTCACTCCCACTGTACACAATCCCAATGGACACAACCCCTTCCCATTCACTCCCACTGTACACAATCCCAATGGACCCAACAACTTCCCATTCACTCCCACTGTACACAATCCCAATGGACCCAACCCCTTCCCATTCAATCCCACTGTACACAGTCCCAATGGACCCAACCCCTTCCCATTCACTCCCACTGTACACAATCCCAATGGACACAATTCCTTCCCATTTACTCCCACTGTTCACAGTCCAATTGGACCCAACCCCTTCCCATTCACTCCCACTGTACACAATCCCAATGGACCCAACCCCTTCCCATTCACTCCCAGTGTTCACAATCCCAATGGACCCGTCCCCTTCCCATTCACTCCCACTGTACACAATCCCAATGGACACAACCCCTTCCCATTCACTCCCATTGTACACAATCCCAATGGACCCAACCCCTTCCCATTCACTCCCACTGTTCACAGTCCCAATGGACCCAACCCCTTCCCATTCACTCCCACTGTACACAATCCCAATGGACCCAATTCCTTCCCATTCACTCCCACTGTATATAATCCCAATGGACCCAATTCCTTCCCATTCACTCCCACTGTATACAATCCCAACGGACCCAATGCCTTCCCATTCACTCCGACTGTACACAATCCCAATGGACACATTTCCTTCCCATTCACTCCCACTGTTCACAGTCCCAATGGACCCAATTCCTTCCCATTCACTCCCACTGTATACAATCCCAATGGACCCAATTCCTTCCCATTCACTCCCACTGTTCACAGTCCCAATGGACCCAAACCCCTTCCCATTCACTCCCACTGTGCACAATCCCAATGGAACCAATTCCTTCCCAATTCACTCCCACTGTATACAATCACAATGGACCCAACCCCTTCCCATTCACTCCCATTGTACACAGTCACAATGGACCCAACCCCTTCCCATTCATTCCCACTGTACACAATCCCAATGGACCCAACCCCTTCTCATTCACTCCCATTGTACAAAATCCCAATGGACCTAAATCCCTTCCCATTCACTCGCACTGTACACAATCCCAATGGACCTAAACCCCTTCCCATTCACTCCCACTGTACACAATCCCAATGGACCCAATTCCTTCCCATTCACTCCCACTGTTCACAGTCCCAATGGACCCAACCCCTTCCCATTCACTCTCACTGTACACAATCCCAATGGATCAAATTCCTTCCCATTTGCTCCCACTGTTCACAGTCCCAATGGACCCAATTCCTTCCCATTCACTCTCATTGTACACAATCCCAATGGACCAAACCCCTTCCCATTCACTCCCACTCTACACAATCCCAATGGACCCAACCCTTTCCCATTCACTCCCATTGTACACAATCCCAATGGACCCAACCCCTTCCCATTCACTCCCACTGTACACAATCCCAATGGACCCAACCCCTTCCCATTCACTCCCGCTTTACACAATCCCAATGGACACATCCCCTTCCCATTCACTCCCACTGTACATAATCCCAATGGACACAACCACTTCCCATTCACTCCCACTGTACACAATCCCAATGGACCCAATTCCTTCCGATTCACTCCCACTGTATACAATCCCAATGGACCCAATTCCGTCCCATTCACTCCCACTGTACACAATCCCAATGGACCCAATTCCTTCCCATTCACTCCCACTGTACACAATCGAAATGGACCCAACCCCTTCCCATTCACTCCCACTGTACACAATCCCAATGGACCCAACCCCTTCCCATTCACTCCCACTGTACACAATCCCAATGGACCCAATTCCTTCCCATTCACTCCCACTGTTCACGGTCCTAATGGACCCAAAACCCTTCCCATGCACTCCCAATGTACACAATCCCAATGCACCAAACCCCTTCCCATTCACTCCCACTGTGCACAATCCGAATGGAACCAATTCCTTCCCAATTCACTCCCACTGTATACAATCCCAATGGACCGAACCCCTTCCCATTCACTCCCATTGTACACAGTCCCAATGGACCCAACCCCTTCCCATTCATTCCCACTGTACACAATCCCAATGGACCCAACCCCTTCTCATTCACTCCCATTGTACAAAATCCCAATGGACCTAAATCCCTTCCCATTCACTTGCACTGTACACAATCCCAATGGACCTAAACCCCTTCCCATTCACTCCCACTGTACACAATCCCAATGGACCCAATTCCTTCCCATTCACTCCCACTGTTCACAGTCCCAATGGACCCAACCCCTTCCCATTCACTCTCACTGTAACCAATCCCAATGGATCCAATTCCTTTCCATTTGCTCCCACTGTTCACAGTCCCAATGGACCCAATTCCTTCCCATTCACTCCCATTGTACACAATCCCAATGGACCAAACCCCTTCCCATTCACTCCCACTCTACACAATCCCAATGGACCCAACCCTTTCCCATTCACTCCCATTGTACACAATCCCAATGGACCCAACCCCTTCCCATTCACTCCCACTGTACACAATCCCAATGGACCCAACCCCTTCCCATTCACTCCCATTGTACACAATCCCAATGGACGCAACCCCTTCCCATTCACTCCCACTGTACACAATCCCAATGGACACAACCCCTTACCATTCACTCACACTGTACACAATCCAAATGGACCCAACAACTTCCCATTCACTCCCACTGTACACAATCCCAATGGACCCAACCCCTTCCCATTCAATCCCACTGTACACAGTCCCAATGGACCCAACCCCTTCCCATTCACTCCCACTGTACACAATCCCAATGGACACAATTCCTTCCCATTTACTCCCACTGTTCACAATCCCAATGGACCCGTCCCCTTCCCATTCACTCCCACTGTACACAATCCCAATGGACCCAACCCCTTCCCATTCACTCCCATTGTACACAATCCCAATGGACCCAACCCCTTCCCATTCACTCCCACTGTTCACAGTCCCAATGGACCCAACCCCTTCCCATTCACTCCCACTGTACACAATCCCAATGGACCCAATTCCTTCCCATTCACTCCCACTGTATATAATCCCAATGGACCCAATTCCTTCCCATTCACTCCCACTGTATACAATCCCAACGGACCCAATACCTTCCCATTCACTCCGACTGTACACAATCCCAATGGACACAATTCCTTCCCATTCACTCCCACTGTTCACAGTCCCAATGGACCCAATTCCTTCCCATTCACTCCCACTGTATACAATCCCAATGGACCCAATTCCTTCCCATTCACTCCCACTGTTCACAGTCCCAATGGACCCAAACCCCTTCCCATGCACTCCCACTGTACACAATCCCAATGGACCAAACCCCTTCCCATTCACTCCCACTGTGCACAATCCCAATGGAACCAATTCCTTCCCAATTCACTCCCACTGTATACAATCCCAATGGACCCAACCCCTTCCCATTCACTCCCATTGTACACAGTCACAATGGACCCAACCCCTTCCCATTCATTCCCACTGTACACAATCCCAATGGACCCAACCCCTTCTCATTCACTCCCTTTGTACAAAATCCCAATGGACCTAAATCCCTTCCCATTCACTCGCACTGTACACAATCCCAATGGACCTAAACCCCTTCCCATTCACTCCCACTATACACAATCCCAATGGACCCAATTCCTTCCCATTCACTCCCACTGTTCACAGTCCCAATGGACCCAACCCCTTCCCATTCACTCTCACTGCACACAATCCCAATGGATCCAATTCCTTCCCATTTGCTCCCACTGTTCACAGTCCCAATGGACCCAATTCCTTCCCATTCACTCCCATTGTACACAATCCCAATGGACCAAACCCCTTCCCATTCACTCCCACTCTACACAATCCCAATGGACCCAACCCTTTCCCATTCACTCCCATTGTACACAATCCCAATGGACCCAACCCCTTCCCATTCACTCCCACTGTACACAATCCCAATGGACCCAACCCCTTCCCATTCACTCCCGCTTTACACAATCCCAATGGACACATCCCCTTCCCATTCACTCCCACTGTACACAATCCCAATGGACACAACCGCTTCCCATTCACTCCCACTGTACACAATCCCAATGGACCCAATTCCTTCCGATTCACTCCCACTGTATACAATCCCAATGGACCCAACCCCTTCCCATTCACTCCCACTGTACACAATCCCAATGGACCCAATTCCTTCCCATTTACTCCCA
Source organism: Pristiophorus japonicus (assembly GCF_044704955.1). Taxonomy (NCBI): domain Eukaryota; kingdom Metazoa; phylum Chordata; class Chondrichthyes; family Pristiophoridae; genus Pristiophorus; species Pristiophorus japonicus. Next base: position 155,584 of record NW_027253772.1, read on the forward strand.
CTGTTCACGGTCCTAATGGACCCAAACCCCTTCCCATGCACTCCCACTGTACACAATCCCAATGCACCAAACCCCTTCCCATTCACTCCCACTGTACACAATCCCAATGGATCCAATTCCTTCCCATTCACTCCCACTGTATACAATCCCAATGGACCCAACCCCTTCCCATTCCCTCCCATTGTACACAATCCCAATGGACCCAACCCCTTCCCATTCACACCCACTGTACACAATCCCAATGGACCCAAACCCTTCTCATTCACTCCCATTGTACAAAATCCCAATGGACCTAAACCCCTTCCCATTCACTCCCACTGTACACAATCCCAATGGACCTAAACCCCTTCCCATTCACTCACACTGTACACAATCCCAATGAACACAATTCCTTCCCATTCACTCCCACTGTTCACAGTCCCAATGGACCCAACCCCTTCCCATTCACTCCCATTGTACACAATCCCAATGGACCCAACCCCTTCCCATTCACTCCCACTGTACACAATCCCAATGGACCCAACCCCTTCTCATTCACCCCCATTGTAAAAAATCCCAATGGACCTAAACCCCTTCCCATTCACTCCCACTGTACACAATCCCAATGGACCTAAAACCCTTCCCATTCACTCCCACTGTACACAATCCCAATGGTCCCAATTCCTTCCCATTCACTCCCACTGTTCACAGTCCCAATGGACCCAACCCCTTCCCATTCATTCCCATTGTACACATTCCCAATGGACCAAACCCCTTCCCATTCACTCCCACTCTACACAGTCCCAATGAACCTAATTCCTTCCCATTCACTCTCACTGTACACAATCCCAATGGATCCAACCCCTTCCCATTCACTCCCATTGTACACAATCCCAATGGACCCAACCCCTTCCCATTCACTCCCATTGTACACAATCACAAAGGACCCAACCCCTTCCCATTCACTCCCACTGTACACAATCCCAATGGACCCAACCCCTTCCCATTCACTCCCATTGTACACAATCCCAATGGACCCAACCACTTCCCATTCACTCCTATTGTACACAATCCCAATGGACCCAACCCCTTCCCATTCACTCCCACTGTTCACAGTCCCAATAGACCCAACCCCTTCCCATTCACTCCCATTGGACACAATCCCAATGGACCCAAACCCCTTCCCATTCACTCCCATTGTACACCATCCCAATGGATCCAACCCCTTCCCATTCACTCCCACTGTACACAATCCCAATGGACCCAAACACTTCCCATTCACTCCCATTCTACACAGTCCCAATGGACCAAAACCCTTCCCATCCTCTCCCATTGTACACCGTCCCAATGGACCCAACCCCTTCTCATTCACTCCCACTGTACACAATCCCAATGGACACAATTCCTTCCCATTTACTCCCACTGTTCACAGTCCCAATGGACCCAAGCCCTTCCCATTCACTCCCACTGTACACAATCCCAATGGACCCAACCCCTTCCCATTCACTCCCGCTGTACACAATCCCAATGGACCAATCCCCTTCCCATTCACTCCCACTGTACACAATCCCAATGGACCCAACCCCTTCCCATTCACTCCCATTGTACACAATCCCAATGGACCCAACCCTTCACATTCACTCCCACTGTAAACAATCCCAATGGACCCAACCCCTTCCCATTCACTCCCACTGTTCACAGTCCCAATGGACCCAATTCCTTCCCATTCACTCCCACTGTTCACAGTCCCAATGGACCCAGCCCCTTCCCATTCACTCCCACTGTACACAATCCCAATGGACCCAATTCTGTCCCATTCACTCCCACTATTCACAGTCCCAATGGACCCAAACCCCTTCCCATGCACTCCCACTGTACACAAGTCCAATGGATCCAAATCCTTCCCATTCACTCCCACTGTATACAATTGCAATGAACCCAACCACTTCCCATTCACTCCCATTATACACAATCCCAATGGACCCAACCCCTTCCCATTCACTCCCACTGTACACAATCCCAATGGACCCAACCCCTTCTCATTCACTCCCATTGTACAAAATCCCAATGGACCTAAACCCCTTCCCATTCACTCCCACTGTACACAATCCCAATGGATCTAAACCCCTTCCCATTCACTCCCACTGTACACAATCCCAATGGACCCAATTCCTTCCCATTCACTCCCACTGTTCACAGTCCCAATGGACCCAACTCCTTCCCATTCACTCTCACTGTACACAATCCCAATGGATCCAATTCCTTTCCATTTACTCCCACTGTTCACAGTCCCAATGGACCCAATTCCTTCCCATTCACTCCCATTGTACAGAATCCCAATGGACCAAACCCCTTCCCATTCACTCCCACTCTACACAGTCCCAATGGAGCTAATTCCTTCCCATTCACTCTCACTGTACACAATCCCAATGGACCCAACCCCTTCCCATGCACTCCCATTGTACACAATCCCAATGGACCCAACCCCTTCCCATTCACTTCCACTGTTCACAGTCTCAATGGACCCAACCCCTTCCCATTCACTCACACTGTATACAATCCCAATGGACCCAATTCCTTCCCATTCACTCCCACTGTTCACAGTCCCAATGGACCCAAACCCCTTCCCATGCACTCCCACTGTACACAATCCCAATGGACCAAACCCCTTCCCATCCACTCCCACTGTGCACAATCCCAATGGAACCAATTCCTTCCCAATTCACTCCCACTGTATACAATCCCAATGGACCCAACCCCTTCCCATTCACTCCCATTGTACACAGTCCCAATGGACCCAACCCCTTCCAATTCATTCCCACTGTACACAATCCCAATGGACCCAACCCCTTCTCATTCACTCCCATTGTACAAAATCCCAATGGACCTAAATCCCTTCCCATTCACTCGCACTGTACACAATCCCAATGGACCTAAACCCCTTCCCATTCACTCCCACTGTACACAATCCCAATGGACCCAATTCCTTCCCATTCACTCCCACTGTTCACAGTCCCAATGGACCCAACCCCTTCCCATTCACTCTCACTGTACCCAATCCCAATGGATCCAATTCCTTCCCATTTGCTCCCACTGTTCACAGTCCCAATGGACCCAATTCCTTCCCATTCACTCCCATTGTACACAATCCCAATGAACCAAACCCCTTCCCATTCACTCCCACTCTACACAATCCCAATGGACCCAACCCTTTCCCATTCACTCCCATTGTACACAATCCCAATGGACCCAACCCCTTCCCATTCACTCCCACTGTACACAATCCCAATGGACCCAACCCCTTCCCATTCACTCCCATTGTACACAATCCCAATGGACGCAACCCCTTCCCATTCACTCCCACTGTACACAATCCCAATGGACACAACCCCTTCCCATTCACTCCCACTGTACACAATCCCAATGGACCCAACAACTTCCCATTCACTCCCACTGTACACAATCCCAATGGACACAACCCCTTCCCATTCAATCCCACTGTACACAGTCCCAATGGACCCAACCCCTTCCCATTCACTCCCACTGTACACAATCCCAATGGACACAATTCCTTCCCATTTACTCCCACTGTTCACAGTCCAATTGGACCCAACCCCTTCCCATTCACTCCCACTGTACACAATCCCAATGGACCCAACCCCTTCCCATTCACTCCCAGTGTTCACAATCCCAATGGACCCGTCCCCTTCCCATTCACTCCCACTGTACACAATCCCAATGGACCCAACCCCTTCCCATTCACTCCCATTGTACACAATCCCAATGGACCCAACCCCTTCCCATTCACTCCCACTGTTCACAGTCCCAATGGACCCAACCCCTTCCCATTCACTCCCACTGTACACAATCCCAATGGACCCAATTCCTTCCCATTCACTCCCACTGTATATAATCCCAATGGACCCAATTCCTTCCCATTCACTCCCACTGTATACAATCCCAACGGACCCAATACCTTCCCATTCACTCCGACTGTACACAATCCCAATGGACACAATTCCTTCCCATTCACTCCCACTGTTCACAGTCCCAATGGACCCAATTCCTTCCCATTCACTCACACTGTATACAATCCCAATGGACCCAATTCCTTCCCATTCACTCCCACTGTTCACAGTCCCAATGGACCCAAACCCCTTCCCATGCACTCCCACTGTACACAATCCCAATGGACCAAACCCCTTCCCATTCACTCCCACTGTGCACAATCCCAATGGAACCAATTCCTTCCCAATTCACTCCCACTGTATACAATCCCAATGGACCCAACCCCTTCCCATTCACTCCCATTGTACACAGTCCCAATGGACCCAACCCCTTCCCATTCATTCCCACTGTACACAATCCCAATGGACCCAACCCCTTCTCATTCACTCCCATTGTACAAAATCCCAATGGACGTAAATCCCTTCCCATTCACTCGCACTGTACACAATCCCAATGGACTTAACCCCTTCCCATTCACTCCCACTGTACACAATCCCAATGGACCCAATTCCTTCCCATTCACTCCCACTGTTCACAGTCCCAATGGACCCAACCCCTTCCCATTCACTCTCACTGTACCCAATCCCAATGGATCCAATTCCTTCCCATTTGCTCCCACTGTTCACAGTCCCAATGGACCCAATTCCTTCCCATTCACTCCCATTGTACACAATCCCAATGAACCAAACCCCTTCCCATTCACTCCCACTCTACACAATCCCAATGGACCCAACCCTTTCCCATTCACTCCCATTGTACACAATCCCAATGGACCCAACCCCTTCCCATTCACTCCCACTGTACACAATCCCAATGGACCCAACCCCTTCCCATTCACTCCCATTATACACAATCCCAATGGACGCAACCCCTTCCCATTCACTCCCACTGTACACAATCCCAATGGACACAACCCCTTCCCATTCACTCCCACTGTACACAATCCCAATGGACCCAACAACTTCCCATTCACTCCCACTGTACACAATCCCAATGGACCCAAACCCTTCCCATTCAATCCCACTGTACACAGTCCCAATGGACCCAACCCCTTCCCATTCACTCCCACTGTACACAATCCCAATGGACCCAACCCCTTCCCATTCACTCCCAGTGTTCACAATCCCAATGGACCCGTCCCCTTCCCATTCACTCCCACTGTACACAATCCCAATGGACACAACCCCTTCCCATTCACTCCCATTGTACACAATCCCAATGGACCCAACCCCTTCCCATTCACTCCCACTGTTCACAGTCCCAATGGACCCAACCCCTTCCCATTCACTCCCACTGTACACAATCCCAATGGACCCAATTCCTTCCCATTCACTCCCACTGTATATAATCCCAATGGACCCAATTCCTTCCCATTCACTCCCACTGTATACAATCCCAACGGACCCAATACCTTCCCATTCACTCCGACTGTACACAATCCCAATGGACACATTTCCTTCCCATTCACTCCCACTGTTCACAGTCCCAATGGACCCAATTCCTTCCCATTCACTCCCACTGTATACAATCCCAATGGACCCAATTCCTTCCCATTCACTCCCACTGTTCACAGTCCCAATGGACCCAAACCCCTTCCCATGCACTCCCACTGTACACAATCCCAATGGACCAAACCCCTTCCCATTCACTCCCACTGTGCACAATCCCAATGGAACCAATTCCTTCCCAATTCACTCCCACTGTATACAATCACAATGGACCCAACCCCTTCCCATTCACTCCCATTGTACACAGTCACAATGCACCCAACCCCTTCCCATTCATTCCCACTGTACACAATCCCAATGGACCCAACCCCTTCTCATTCACTCCCATTGTACAAAATCCCAATGGACCTAAATCCCTTCCCATTCACTCGCACTGTACACAATCCCAATGGACCTAAACCCCTTCCCATTCACTCCCACTGTACACAATCCCAATGGACCCAATTCCTTCCCATTCACTCCCACTGTTCACAGTCCCAATGGACCCAACCCCTTCCCATTCACTCTCACTGTACACAATCCCAATGGATCAAATTCCTTCCCATTTGCTCCCACTGTTCACAGTCCCAATGGACCCAATTCCTTCCCATTCACTCTCATTGTACACAATCCCAATGGACCAAACCCCTTCCCATTCACTCCCACTCTACACAATCCCAATGGACCCAACCCTTTCCCATTCACTCCCATTGTACACAATCCCAATGGACCCAACCCCTTCCCATTCACTCCCACTGTACACAATCCCAATGGACCCAACCCCTTCCCATTCACTCCCGCTTTACACAATCCCAATGGACACATCCCCTTCCCATTCACTCCCACTGTACATAATCCCAATGGACACAACCGCTTCCCATTCACTCCCACTGTACACAATCCCAATGGACCCAATTCCTTCCGATTCACTCCCACTGTATACAATCCCAATGGACCCAATTCCGTCCCATTCACTCCCACTGTACACAATCCCAATGGACCCAATTCCTTCCCATTCACTCCCACTGTACACAATCGAAATGGACCCAACCCCTTCCCATTCACTCCCACTGTACACAATCCCAATGGACCCAACCCCTTCCCATTCACTCCCACTGTACACAATCCCAATGGACCCAATTCCTTCCCATTCACTCCCACTGTTCACGGTCCTAATGGACCCAAAACCCTTCCCATGCACTCCCAATGTACACAATCCCAATGCACCAAACCCCTTCCCATTCACTCCCACTGTGCACAATCCGAATGGAACCAATTCCTTCCCAATTCACTCCCACTGTATACAATCCCAATGGACCCAACCCCTTCCCATTCACTCCCATTGTACACAGTCCCAATGGACCCAACCCCTTCCCATTCATTCCCACTGTACACAATCCCAATGGACCCAACCCCTTCTCATTCACTCCCATTGTACAAAATCCCAATGGACCTAAATCCCTTCCCATTCACTCGCACTGTACACAATCCCAATGGACCTAAACCCCTTCCCATTCACTCCCACTGTACACAATCCCAATGGACCCAATTCCTTCCCATTCACTCCCACTGTTCACAGTCCCAATGGACCCAACCCCTTCCCATTCACTCTCACTGTAACCAATCCCAATGGATCCAATTCCTTTCCATTTGCTCCCACTGTTCACAGTCCCAATGGACCCAGTTCCTTCCCATTCACTCCCATTGTACACAATCCCAATGGACCAAACCCCTTCCCATTCACTCCCACTCTACACAATCCCAATGGACCCAACCCTTTCCCATTCACTCCCATTGTACACAATCCCAATGGACCCAACCCCTTCCCATTCACTCCCACTGTACACAATCCCAATGGACCCAACCCCTTCCCATTCACTCCCATTGTACACAATCCCAATGGACGCAACCCCTTCCCATTCACTCCCACTGTACACAATCCCAATGGACACAACCCCTTCCCATTCACTCACACTGTACACAATCCCAATGGACCCAACAACTTCACATTCACTCCCACTGTACACAATCCCAATGGACCCAACCCCTTCCCATTCAATCCCACTGTACACAGTCCCAATGGACCCAACCCCTTCCCATTCACTCCCACTGTACACAATCCCAATGGACACAATTCCTTCCCATTTACTCCCACTGTTCACAATCCCAATGGACCCGTCCCCTTCCCATTCACTCCCACTGTACACAATCCCAATGGACCCAACCCCTTCCCATTCACTCCCATTGTACACAATCCCAATGGACCCAACCCCTTCCCATTCACTCCCACTGTTCACAGTCCCAATGGACCCAACCCCTTCCCATTCACTCCCACTGTACACAATCCCAATGGACCCAATTCCTTCCCATTCACTCCCACTGTATATAATCCCAATGGACCCAATTCCTTCCCATTCACTCCCACTGTATACAATCCCAACGGACCCAATACCTTCCCATTCACTCCGACTGTACACAATCCCAATGGACACAATTCCTTCCCATTCACTCCCACTGTTCACAGTCCCAATGGACCCAATTCCTTCCCATTCACTCCCACTGTATAAAATCCCAATGGACCCAATTCCTTCCCATTCACTCCCACTGTTCACAGTCCCAATGGACCCAAACCCCTTCCCATGCACTCCCACTGTACACAATCCCAATGGACCAAACCCCTTCCCATTCACTCCCACTGTGCACAATCCCAATGGAACCAATTCCTTCCCAATTCACTCCCACTGTATACAATCCCAATGGACCCAACCCCTTCCCATTCACTCCCATTGTACACAGTCACAATGGACCCAACCCCTTCCCATTCATTCCCACTGTACACAATCCCAATGGACCCAACCCCTTCTCATTCACTCCCTTTGTACAAAATCCCAATGGACCTAAATCCCTTCCCATTCACTCGCACTGTACACTATCCCAATGGACCCAACCCCTTCCCATTCTCTCCCGCTTTACACAATCCCAATGGACACATCCCCTTCCCATTCACTCCCACGGTACACAATCCCAATGGACACAACCGCTTCCCATTCACTCCCACTGTACACAATCCCAATGGACCCAATTCCTTCCGATTCACTCCCACTGTATACAATCCCAATGGACCCAACCCCTTCCCATTCACTCCCACTGTACACAATCCCAATGGACCCAATTCCTTCCCATTTACTCCCACTGTTCACGGTCGTAATGGACCCAAACCCCTTCCCATGCACTCCCACTGTACACAATCCCAATGCACCAAACCCCTTCCCATTCACTCCCACTGTACACAATCCCAATGGATCCAATTCCTTCCCATTCACTCCCACTGTATACAATCCCAATGGACCCAACCCCTTCCCATTCCCTCCCATTGTACACAATCCCAATGGACCCAACCCCTTCCCATTCACACCCACTGTACACAATCCCAATGGACCCAACCCCTTCTCATTCACTCCCATTGTACAAAATCCCAATGGACCTAAACCCCTTCCCATTCACTCCCACTGTACACAATCCCAATGGACCTAAACCCCTTCCCATTCACTCACACTGTACACAATCCCAATGAACACAATTCCTTCCCATTCACTCCCACTGTTCACAGTCCCAATGGACCCAACCCCTTCCCATTCACTCCCATTGTACACAATCCCAATGGACCCAACCCCTTCCCATTCAATCCCACTGTACACAATCCCAATGGACCCAACCCCTTCTCATTCACCCCCATTGTAAAAAATCCCAATGGACCTAAACCCCTTCCCATTCACTCCCACTGTACACAATCCCAATGGACCTAAAACCCTTCCCATTCACTCCCACTGTACACAATCCCAATGGTCCCAATTCCTTCCCATTCACTCCCACTGTTCACAGTCCCAATGGACCCAACCCCTTCCCATTCATTCCCATTGTACACATTCCCAATGGACCAAACCCCTTCCCATTCACTCGCACTCTACACAGTCCCAATGAAACTAATTCCTTCCCATTCACTCTCACTGTACACAATCCCAATGGATCCAACCCCTTCCCATTCACTCCCATTGTACACAATCCCAATGGACCCAACCCCTTCCCATTCACTCCCATTGTACACAATCACAAAGGACCCAACCCCTTCCCATTCACTCCCACTGTACACAATCCCAATGGACCCAACCCCTTCCCATTCACTCCCATTGTACACAATCCCAATGGACCCAACCCCTTCCCATTCACTCCCACTGTTCACAGTCCCAATAGACCCAACCCCTTCCCATTCACTCCCATTGGACACAATCCCAATGGACCCAAACCCCTTCCCATTCACTCCCATTGTACACCATCCCAATGGATCCAACCCCTTCCCATTCACTCCCACTGTACACAATCCCAATGGACCCAAACACTTCCCATTCACTCCCATTCTACACAGTTCCAATGGACCAAAACCCTTCCCATCCTCTCCCATTGTACACCGTCCCAATGGACCCAACCCCTTCTCATTCACTCCCACTGTACACAATCCCAATGGACACAATTCCTTCCCATTTACTCCCACTGTTCACAGTCCCAATGGACCCAAGCCCTTCCCATTCACTCCCACTGTACACAATCCCAATGGACCCAACCCCTTCCCATTCACTCCCGCTGTACACAATCCCAATGGACCAATCCCCTTCCCATTCACTCCCACTGTACACAATCCCAATGGACCCAACCCCTTCCCATTCACTCCCATTGTACACAATCCCAATGGACCCAACCCTTCACATTCACTCCCACTGTAAACAATCCCAATGGACCCAACCCCTTCCCATTCACTCCCACTGTTCACAGTCCCAATGGACCCAATTCCTTCCCATTCACTCCCACTGTTCACAGTCCCAATGGACCCAGCCCCTTCCCATTCACTCCCACTGTACACAATCCCAATGGACCCAATTCTGTCCCATTCACTCCCACTATTCACAGTCCCAATGGACCCAAACCCCTTCCCATGCACTCCCACTGTACACAAGTCCAATGGATCCAAATCCTTCCCATTCACTCCCACTGTACACAATTGCAATGAACCCAACCACTTCCCATTCACTCCCATTATACACAATCCCAATGGACCCAACCCCTTCCCATTCACTCCCACTGTACACAATCCCAATGGACCCAACCCCTTCTCATTCACTCCCATTGTACAAAATCCCAATGGACCTAAACCCCTTCCCATTCACTCCCACTGTACACAATCCCAATGGATCTAAACCCCTTCCCATTCACTCCCACTGTACACAATCCCAATGGACCCAATTCCTTCCCATTCACTCCCACTGTTCACAGTCCCAATGGACCCAACTCCTTCCCATTCACTCTCACTGTACACAATCCCAATGGATCCAATTCCTTTCCATTTACTCCCACTGTTCACAGTCCCAATGGACCCAATTCCTTCCCATTCACTCCCATTGTACACAATCCCAATGGACCAAACCCCTTCCCATTCACTCCCACTCTACACAGTCCCAATGGAGCTAATTCCTTCCCATTCACTCTCACTGTACACAATCCCAATGGACCCAACCCCTTCCCATGCACTCCCATTGTACACAATCCCAATGGACCCAACCCCTTCCCATTCACTTCCACTGTTCACAGTCTCAATGGACCCAACCCCTTCCCATTCACTCCCATTGTACACAATCCCAATGGACCCAACCCCTTCCCATTCACTCCCACTGTACACAATCCCAATGGACCCAATCCCTTCCCATTCACTCCCATTGTACACAATCCCAATGGACCCAACCCCTTCCCATTCACTCCCATTGTACACAATCCCAATGGACCCAACCCCTTCCCATTCACTCCCACTGTTCACAATCCCAATGGACCCAACCCCTTCCCATTCACTCCCACTGTATACAATCCCAATGGACCCAACCCCTTCCCATTCACTCCCATTGTACACAATCTCAATGGACCCAACCCCTTCCCATTCACTCCCATTGTACACAATCCCAATGGACCCAACCCCTTCCAATTCACACCCATTGTACACAATCCAAATGGACCAAACCCCTTCCGATTCACTCCCACTCTACACAGTCCGAATGGACCCAATTCCTTCCGATTCACTCCCACTGTTCACAATCCCAATGGACCCAACCACTTCCCATTCACTCCCACTGTACACAATCCCATTGGATCCAATTCCTTCCCATTCACTCCCACTGTTCACAGTCCCAATGGACCCAACCCCTTCCCATTCACTCCCATTGTACACAATTCCAATGGACCCAACCCCTTCCCATTCACTCCCACTGTTTACAGTCCCAATGGACCCAACCCCTTCCCATTCACTCCCATTGTACACAATTCCAATGGACCCAACCCCTTCCCATTCACTCCCATTGGACACAATCCCAATGGACCTAAACCCCTTCCCATTCACTCCCACTGTACACAATCTCAATGGACACAACCCCTTCCCATTCACTCCCATTGGACACAATCCCAATGGACCCAACCCCTTCCCATTCACTCCCACTGTACACAATCCCAATGGACCCAATTCCTTCCCATTCACTCCCACTGTTCACAGTCCCAATGGACCCAACTCCTTCCCATTCACTCTCACTGTACACAATCCCAATGGATCCAATTCCTTTCCATTTACTCCCACTGTTCACAGTCCCAATGGACCCAATTCCTTCCCATTCACTCCCACTGTACACAATCTCAATGGACACAACCCCTTCCCATTCACTCCCATTGGACACAATCCCAATGGACCCAACCCCTTCCCATTCACTCCCACTGTACACAATCCCAATGGACCAAACCCCTTCCCATTCACTCCCACTCTACACAATCCCAATGGACCCAACCCTTTCCCATTCACTCCCATTGTACACAATCCCAATGGACCCAACCCCTTCCCATTCACTCCCACTGTACACAATCCCAATGGACCCAACCCCTTCCCATTCACTCCCGCTTTACACAATCCCAATGGACACATCCCCTTCCCATTCACTCCCACTGTACATAATCCCAATGGACACAACCGCTTCCCATTCACTCCCACTGTACACAATCCCAATGGACCCAATTCCTTCCGATTCACTCCCACTGTATACAATCCCAATGGACCCAATTCCGTCCCATTCACTCCCACTGTACACAATCCCAATGGACCCAATTCCTTCCCATTCACTCCCACTGTACACAATCGAAATGGACCCAACCCCTTCCCATTCACTCCCACTGTACACAATCCCAATGGACCCAACCCCTTCCCATTCACTCCCACTGTACACAATCCCAATGGACCCAATTCCTTCCCATTCACTCCCACTGTTCACGGTCCTAATGGACCCAAAACCCTTCCCATGCACTCCCAATGTACACAATCCCAATGCACCAAACCCCTTCCCATTCACTCCCACTGTGCACAATCCGAATGGAACCAATTCCTTCCCAATTCACTCCCACTGTATACAATCCCAATGGACCCAACCCCTTCCCATTCACTCCCATTGTACACAGTCCCAATGGACCCAACCCCTTCCCATTCATTCCCACTGTACACAATCCCAATGGACCCAACCCCTTCTCATTCACTCCCATTGTACAAAATCCCAATGGACCTAAATCCCTTCCCATTCACTCGCACTGTACACAATCCCAATGGACCTAAACCCCTTCCCATTCACTCCCACTGTACACAATCCCAATGGACCCAATTCCTTCCCATTCACTCCCACTGTTCACAGTCCCAATGGACCCAACCCCTTCCCATTCACTCTCACTGTAACCAATCCCAATGGATCCAATTCCTTTCCATTTGCTCCCACTGTTCACAGTCCCAATGGACCCAATTCCTTCCCATTCACTCCCATTGTACACAATCCCAATGGACCAAACCCCTTCCCATTCACTCCCACTCTACACAATCCCAATGGACCCAACCCTTTCCCATTCACTCCCATTGTACACAATCCCAATGGACCCAACCCCTTCCCATTCACTCCCACTGTACACAATCCCAATGGACCCAACCCCTTCCCATTCACACCCACTGTACACAATCCCAATGGACCCAACCCCTTCTCATTCACTCCCATTGTACAAAATCCCAATGGACCTAAACCCCTTCCCATTCACTCCCACTGTACACAATCCCAATGGACCTAAACCCCTTCCCATTCACTCACACTGTACACAATCCCAATGAACACAATTCCTTCCCATTCACTCCCACTGTTCACAGTCCCAATGGACCCAACCCCTTCCCATTCACTCCCATTGTACACAATCCCAATGGACCCAACCCCTTCCCATTCACTCCCACTGTACACAATCCCAATGGACCCAACCCCTTCTCATTCACCCCCATTGTAAAAAATCCCAATGGACCTAAACCCCTTCCCATTCACTCCCACTGTACACAATCCCAATGGACCTAAAACCCTTCCCATTCACTCCCACTGTACACAATCCCAATGGTCCCAATTCCTTCCCATTCACTCCCACTGTTCACAGTCCCAATGGACCCAACCCCTTCCCATTCATTCCCATTGTACACATTCCCAATGGACCAAACCTCTTCCCATTCACTCCCACTCTACACAGTCCCAATGAACCTAATTCCTTCCCATTCACTCTCACTGTACACAATCCCAATGGATCCAACCCCTTCCCATTCACTCCCATTGTACACAATCCCAATGGACCCAACCCCTTCCCATTCACTCCCATTGTACACAATCACAAAGGACCCAACCCCTTCCCATTCACTCCCACTGTACACAATCCCAATGGACCCAACCCCTTCCCATTCACTCCCATTGTACACAATCCCAATGGACCCAACCACTTCCCATTCACTCCTATTGTACACAATCCCAATGGACCCAACCCCTTCCCATTCACTCCCACTGTTCACAATCCCAATAGACCCAACCCCTTCCCATTCACTCCCATTGGACACAATCCCAATGGACCCAAACCCCTTCCCATTCACTCCCATTGTACACCATCCCAATGGATCCAACCCCTTCCCATTCACTCCCACTGTACACAATCCCAATGGACCCAAACACTTCCCATTCACTCCCATTCTACACAGTCCCAATGGACCAAAACCCTTCCCATCCTCTCCCATTGTACACCGTCCCAATGGACCCAACCCCTTCTCATTCACTCCCACTGTACACAATCCCAATGGACACAATTCCTTCCCATTTACTCCCACTGTTCACAGTCCCAATGGACCCAAGCCCTTCCCATTCACTCCCACTGTACACAATCCCAATGGACCCAACCCCTTCCCATTCACTCCCGCTGTACACAATCCCAATGGACCAATCCCCTTCCCATTCACTCCCACTGTACACAATCCCAATGGACCCAACCCCTTCCCATTCACTCCCATTGTACACAATCCCAATGGACCCAACCCTTCACATTCACTCCCACTGTAAACAATCCCAATGGACCCAACCCCTTCCCATTCACTCCCACTGTTCACAGTCCCAATGGACCCAATTCCTTCCCATTCACTCCCACTGTTCACAGTCCCAATGGACCCAGCCCCTTCCCATTCACTCCCACTGTACACAATCCCAATGGACCCAATTCTGTCCCATTCACTCCCACTATTCACAGTCCCAATGGACCCAAACCCCTTCCCATGCACTCCCACTGTACACAAGTCCAATGGATCCAAATCCTTCCCATTCACTCCCACTGTATACAATTGCAATGAACCCAACCACTTCCCATTCACTCCCATTATACACAATCCCAATGGACCCAACCCCTTCCCATTCACTCCCACTGTACACAATCCCAATGGACCCAACCCCTTCTCATTCACTCCCATTGTACAAAATCCCAATGGACCTAAACCCCTTCCCATTCACTCCCACTGTACACAATCCCAATGGATCTAAACCCCTTCCCATTCACTCCCACTGTACACAATCCCAATGGACCCAATTCCTTCCCATTCACTCCCACTGTTCACAGTCCCAATGGACCCAACTCCTTCCCATTCACTCTCACTGTACACAATCCCAATGGATCCAATTCCTTTCCATTTACTCCCACTGTTCACAGTCCCAATGGACCCAATTCCTTCCCATTCACTCCCATTGTACACAATCCCAATGGACCAAACCCCTTCCCATTCACTCCCACTCTACACAGTCCCAATGGAGCTAATTCCTTCCCATTCACTCTCACTGTACACAATCCCAATGGACCCAACCCCTTCCCATGCACTCCCATTGTACACAATCCCAATGGACCCAACCCCTTCCCATTCACTTCCACTGTTCACAGTCTCAATGGACCCAACCCCTTCCCATTCACTCCCATTGTACACAATCCCAATGGACCCAACCCCTTCCCATTCACTCCCACTGTACACAATCCCAATGGACCCAATCCCTTCCCATTCACTCCCATTGTACACAATCCCAATGGACCCAACCCCTTCCCATTCACTCCCATTGTACACAATCCCAATGGACCCAACCCCTTCCCATTCACTCCCACTGTTCACAATCCCAATGGACCCAACCCCTTCCCATTCACTCCCACTGTATACAATCCCAATGGACCCAACCCCTTCCCATTCACTCCCATTGTACACAATCTCAATGGACCCAACCCCTTCCCATTCACTCCCATTGTACACAATCCCAATGGACCCAACCCCTTCCAATTCACACCCATTGTACACAATCCAAATGGACCAAACCCCTTCCGATTCACTCCCACTCTACACAGTCCGAATGGACCCAATTCCTTCCGATTCACTCCCACTGTTCACAATCCCAATGGACCCAACCACTTCCCATTCACTCCCACTGTACACAATCCCATTGGATCCAATTCCTTCCCATTCACTCCCACTGTTCACAGTCCCAATGGACCCAATTCCTTCCCATTCACTCCCATTGTACACAATCCCAATGGACCAAACCCCTTCCCATTCACTCCCACTCTACATAGTCCCAATGCACATAATTCCTTCCCATTCACTCTCACTGTACACAATCCCAATGGACCCAACCCCTTCCCATTCACTCCCATTGTACACAATCCCAATGGACCCAACCCCTTCCCATTCACTCCCACTGTTCACAGTCCCAATGGACCCAACCCCTTCCCATTCACTCCCATTGTACACAATTCCAATGGACCCAACCCCTTCCCATTCACTCCCACTGTTCACAGTCCCAATGGACCCAACCCCTTCCCATTCACTCCCATTGTACACAATTCCAATGGGCCCAACCCCTTCCCATTCACTCCCATTGGGCACAATCCCAATGGACCTAAACCCCTTCCCATTCACTCCCACTGTACACAATCTCAATGGACACAACCCCTTCCCATTCACTCCCATTGGACACAATCCCAATGGACCCAACCCCTTCCCATTCACTCCCACTGTACACAATCCCAATGGACCCAATTCCTTCCCATTCACTCCCACTGTTCACAGTCCCAATGGACCCAACTCCTTCCCATTCACTCTCACTGTACACAATCCCAATGGATCCAATTCCTTTCCATTTACTCCCACTGTTCACAGTCCCAATGGACCCAATTCCTTCCCATTCACTCCCACTGTACACAATCTCAATGGACACAACCCCTTCCCATTCACTCCCATTGGACACAATCCCAATGGACCCAACCCCTTCCCATTCACTCCCACTGTACACAATCCCAATGGACCAAACCCCTTCCCATTCACTCCCACTCTACACAATCCCAATGGACCCAACCCTTTCCCATTCACTCCCATTGTACACAATCCCAATGGACCCAACCCCTTCCCATTCACTCCCACTGTACACAATCCCAATGGACCCAACCCCTTCCCATTCACTCCCGCTTTACACAATCCCAATGGACACATCCCCTTCCCATTCACTCCCACTGTACATAATCCCAATGGACACAACCGCTTCCCATTCACTCCCACTGTACACAATCCCAATGGACCCAATTCCTTCCGATTCACTCCCACTGTATACAATCCCAATGGACCCAATTCCGTCCCATTCACTCCCACTGTACACAATCCCAATGGACCCAATTCCTTCCCATTCACTCCCACTGTACACAATCGAAATGGACCCAACCCCTTCCCATTCACTCCCACTGTACACAATCCCAATGGACCCAACCCCTTCCCATTCACTCCCACTGTACACAATCCCAATGGACCCAATTCCTTCCCATTCACTCCCACTGTTCACGGTCCTAATGGACCCAAAACCCTTCCCATGCACTCCCAATGTACACAATCCCAATGCACCAAACCCCTTCCCATTCACTCCCACTGTGCACAATCCGAATGGAACCAATTCCTTCCCAATTCACTCCCACTGTATACAATCCCAATGGACCCAACCCCTTCCCATTCACTCCCATTGTACACAGTCCCAATGGACCCAACCCCTTCCCATTCATTCCCACTGTACACAATCCCAATGGACCCAACCCCTTCTCATTCACTCCCATTGTACAAAATCCCAATGGACCTAAATCCCTTCCCATTCACTCGCACTGTACACAATCCCAATGGACCTAAACCCCTTCCCATTCACTCCCACTGTACACAATCCCAATGGACCCAATTCCTTCCCATTCACTCCCACTGTTCACAGTCCCAATGGACCCAACCCCTTCCCATTCACTCTCACTGTAACCAATCCCAATGGATCCAATTCCTTTCCATTTGCTCCCACTGTTCACAGTCCCAATGGACCCAATTCCTTCCCATTCACTCCCATTGTACACAATCCCAATGGACCAAACCCCTTCCCATTCACTCCCACTCTACACAATCCCAATGGACCCAACCCTTTCCCATTCACTCCCATTGTACACAATCCCAATGGACCCAACCCCTTCCCATTCACTCCCACTGTACACAATCCCAATGGACCCAACCCCTTCCCATTCACTCCCATTGTACACAATCCCAATGGACGCAACCCCTTCCCATTCACTCCCACTGTACACAATCCCAATGGACACAACCCCTTCCCATTCACTCACACTGTACACAATCCCAATGGACCCAACAACTTCCCATTCACTCCCACTGTACACAATCCCAATGGACCCAACCCCTTCCCATTCAATCCCACTGTACACAGTCCCAATGGACCCAACCCCTTCCCATTCACTCCCACTGTACACAATCCCAATGGACACAATTCCTTCCCATTTACTCCCACTGTTCACAATCCCAATGGACCCGTCCCCTTCCCATTCACTCCCACTGTACACAATCCCAATGGGCCCAACCCCTTCCCATTCACTCCCATTGTACACAATCCCAATGGACCCAACCCCTTCCCATTCACTCCCACTGTTCACAGTCCCAATGGACCCAACCCCTTCCCATTCACTCCCACTGTACACAATCCCAATGGACCCAATTCCTTCCCATTCACTCCCACTGTATATAATCCCAATGGACCCAATTCCTTCCCATTCACTCCCACTGTATACAATCCCAACGGACCCAATACCTTCCCATTTACTCCGACTGTACACAATCCCAATGGACACAATTCCTTCCCATTCACTCCCACTGTTCACAGTCCCAATGGACCCAATTCCTTCCCATTCACTCCCACTGTATACAATCCCAATGGACCCAATTCCTTCCCATTCACTCCGACTGTTCACAGTCCCAATGGACCCAAACCCCTTCCCATGCACTCCCACTGTACACAATCCCAATGGACCAAACCCCTTCCCATTCACTCCCACTGTGCACAATCCCAATGGAACCAATTCCTTCCCAATTCACTCCCACTGTATACAATCCCAATGGACCCAACCCCTTCCCATTCACTCCCATTGTACACAGTCACAATGGACCCAACCCCTTCCCATTCATTCCCACTGTACACAATCCCAATGGACCCAACCCCTTCTCATTCACTCCCTTTGTACAAAATCCCAATATACCTAAATCCCTTCCCATTCACTCGCACTGTACACAATCCCAATGGACCTAAACCCCTTCCCATTCACTCCCACTGTACACAATCCCAATGGACCCAATTCCTTCCCATTCACTCCCACTGTTCACAGTCCCAATGGACCCAACCCCTTCCCATTCACTCTCACTGCACACAATCCCAATGGATCCAATTCCTTCCCATTTGCTCCCACTGTTCACAGTCCCAATGGACCCAATTCCTTCCCATTCACTCCCATTGTACACAATCCCAATGGACCAAACCCCTTCCCATTCACTCCCACTCTACACAATCCCAATGGACCCAACCCTTTCCCATTCACTCCCATTGTACACAATCCCAATGGACCCAACCCCTTCCCATTCACTCCCACTGTACACAATCCCAATGGACCCAACCCCTTCCCATTCACTCCCGCTTTACACAATCCCAATGGACACATCCCCTTCCCATTCACTCCCACTGTACACAATCCCAATGGACACAACCGCTTCCCATTCACTCCCACTGTACACAATCCCAATGGACCCAATTCCTTCCCATTCACTCCCACTGTTCACAGTCCCAATGGACCCAACTCCTTCCCATTCACTCTCACTGTACACAATCCCAATGGATCCAATTCCTTTCCATTTACTCCCACTGTTCACAGTCCCAATGGACCCAATTCCTTCCCATTCACTCCCATTGTACACAATCCCAATGGACCAAACCCCTTCCCATTCACTCCCACTCTACACAGTCCCAATGGAGCTAATTCCTTCCCATTCACTCTCACTGTACACAATCCCAATGGACCCAACCCCTTCCCATGCACTCCCATTGTACACAATCCCAATGGACCCAACCCCTTCCCATTCACTTCCACTGTTCACAGTCTCAATGGACCCAACCCCTTCCCATTCACTCCCATTGTACACAATCCCAATGGACCCAACCCCTTCCCATTCACTCCCACTGTACACAATCCCAATGGACCCAATCCCTTCCCATTGACTCCCATTGTACACAATCCCAATGGACCCAACCCCTTCCCATTCACTCCCATTGTACACAATCCCAATGGACCCAACCCCTTCCCATTCACTCCCACTGTTCACAATCCCAATGGACCCAACCCCTTCCCATTCACTCCTACTGTATACAATCCCAATGGACCCAACCCCTTCCCATTCACTCCCATTGTACACAATCTCAATGGACCCAACCCCTTCCCATTCACTCCCATTGTACACAATCCCAATGGACCCAACCCCTTCCAATTCACACCCATTGTACACAATCCAAATGGACCAAACCCCTTCCGATTCACTCCCACTCTACACAGTCCGAATGGACCCAATTCCTTCCGATTCACTCCCACTGTTCACAATCCCAATGGACCCAACCACTTCCCATTCACTCCCACTGTACACAATCCCATTGGATCCAATTCCTTCCCATTCACTCCCACTGTTCACAGTCCCAATGGACCCAATTCCTTCCCATTCACTCCCATTGTACACAATCCCAATGGACCAAACCCCTTCCCATTCACTCCCACTCTACATAGTCCCAATGCACATAATTCCTTCCCATTCACTCTCACTGTACACAATCCCAATGGACCCAACCCCTTCCCATTCACTCCCATTGTACACAATCCCAATGGACCCAACCCCTTCCCATTCACTCCCACTGTTCACAGTCCCAATGGACTCAACCCCTTCCCATTCACTCCCATTGTACACAATTCCAATGGACCCAACCCCTTCCCATTCACTCCCACTGTTCACAGTCCCAATGGACCCAACCCCTTCCCATTCACTCCCATTGTACACAATTCCAATGGACCCAACCCCTTCCCATTCACTCCCATTGGACACAATCCCAATGGACCTAAACCCCTTCCCATTCACTCCCACTGTACACAATCTCAATGGACACAACCCCTTCCCATTCACTCCCATTGGACACAATCCCAATGGACCCAACCCCTTCCCATTCACTCCCACTGTACACAATCCCAATGGACCCAATTCCTTCCCATTCACTCCCACTGTTCACAGTCCCAATGGACCCAACTCCTTCCCATTCACTCTCACTGTACACAATCCCAATGGATCCAATTCCTTTCCATTTACTCCCACTGTTCACAGTCCCAATGGACCCAATTCCTTCCCATTCACTCCCACTGTACACAATCCCAATGGACCCAATCCCTTCCCATTCACTCCCACTGTTCACAGTCCCAATGGACCCAACTCCTTCCCATTCACTCCCATTGTACACAGTCCCAATGGACCCAACCCCTTCCCATTCATTCCCACTGTACACAATCCCAATGGACCCAACCCCTTCTCATTCACTCCCATTGTACAAAATCCCAATGGACCTAAATCCCTTCCCATTCACTCGCACTGTACACAATCCCAATGGACCTAAACCCCTTCCCATTCACTCCCACTGTACACAATCCCAATGGACCCAATTCCTTCCCATTCACTCCCACTGTTCACAGTCCCAATGGACCCAACCCCTTCCCATTCACTCTCACTGTAACCAATCCCAATGGATCCAATTCCTTTCCATTTGCTCCCACTGTTCACAGTCCCAATGGACCCAATTCCTTCCCATTCACTCCCATTGTACACAATCCCAATGGACCAAACCCCTTCCCATTCACTCCCACTCTACACAATCCCAATGGACCCAACCCTTTCCCATTCACTCCCATTGTACACAATCCCAATGGACCCAACCCCTTCCCATTCACTCCCACTGTACACAATCCCAATGGACCCAACCCCTTCCCATTCACTCCCATTGTACACAATCCCAATGGACGCAACCCCTTCCCATTCACTCCCATTGTACACAATCCCAATGGACACAACCCCTTCCCATTCACTCACACTGTACACAATCCCAATGGACCCAACAACTTCCCATTCACTCCCACTGTACACAATCCCAATGGACCCAACCCCTTCCCATTCAATCCCACTGTACACAGTCCCAATGGACCCAACCCCTTCCCATTCACTCCCACTGTACACAATCCCAATGGACACAATTCCTTCCCATTTACTCCCACTGTTCACAATCCCAATGGACCCGTCCCCTTCCCATTCACTCCCACTGTACACAATCCCAATGGACCCAACCCCTTCCCATTCACTCCCATTGTACACAATCCCAATGGACCCAACCCCTTCCCATTCACTCCCACTGTTCACAGTCCCAATGGACCCAACCCCTTCCCATTCACTCCCACTGTACACAATCCCAATGGACCCAATTCCTTCCCATTCACTCCCACTGTATATAATCCCAATGGACCCAATTCCTTCCCATTCACTCCCACTGTATACAATCCCAACGGACCCAATACCTTCCCATTCACTCCCACTGTACACAATCCCATTAGATCCAATTCCTTCCCATTCACTCCCACTGTTCACAGTCCCAATGGACCCAATTCCTTCCCATTCACTCCCATTGTACACAATCCCAATGGACCAAACCCCTTCCCATTCACTCCCACTCTACATAGTCCCAATGCACATAATTCCTTCCCATTCACTCTCACTGTACACAATCCCAATGGACCCAACCCCTTCCCATTCACTCCCATTGTACACAATCCCAATGGACCCAACCCCTTCCCATTCACTCCCACTGTTCACAGTCCCAATGGACCCAACTCCTTCCCATTCACTCCCATTGTACACAATTCCAATGGACACAATTCCTTCCCATTTACTCCCACTCTTCACAATCCCAATGGACCCAACCCCTTCCCATTCACTCCCATTGTACACAATTCCAATGGACCCAACCCCTTCCCATTCACTCCCACTGTTCACAGTCCCAATGGACCCAACCCCTTCCCATTCACTCCCATTGTACACAATTCCAATGGACCCAACCCCTTCCCATTCACTCCCATTGTACACAATCCCAATGGACCAAACCCCTTCCCATTCACTCCCACTCTACATAGTCCCAATGCACATAATTCCTTCCCATTCACTCTCACTGTACACAATCCCAACGGACCCAATACCTTCCCATTCACTCCCACTGTACACAATCCCATTAGATCCAATTCCTTCCCATTCACTCCCACTGTTCACAGTCCCAATGGACCCAATTCCTTCCCATTCACTCCCATTGTACACAATCCCAATGGACCAAACCCCTTCCCATTCACTCCCACTCTACATAGTCCCAATGCACATAATTCCTTCCCATTCACTCTCACTGTACACAATCCCAATGGACCCAACCCCTTCCCATTCACTCCCATTGTACACAATCCCAATGGACCCAACCCCTTCCCATTCACTCCCACTGTTCACAGTCCCAATGGACCCAACCCCTTCCCATTCACTCCCATTGGACACAATCCCAATGGACCCAACCCCTTCCCATTCACTCCCACTGTACACAATCCCAATGGACCCAATTCCTTCCCATTCACTCCCACTGTTCACAGTCCCAATGGACCCAACTCCTTCCCATTCACTCTCACTGTACACAATCCCAATGGATCCAATTCCTTTCCATTTACTCCCACTGTTCACAGTCCCAATGGACCCAATTCCTTCCCATTCACTCCCACTCTACACAGTCCCAATGGAGCTAATTCCTTCCCATTCACTCTCACTGTACACAATCCCAATGGACCCAACCCCATCCCATTCACTCCCATTGTACACAATCCCAATGGACCCAACCCCTTCCCATTCACTCCCACTGTACACAATCCCAATGGACCCAATCCCTTCCCATTCACTCCCATTGTACACAATCCCAATGGACCCAACCCCTTCCCATTCACTCTCATTGTACACAATCCCAATGGACCCAACCCCTTCCCATTCACTCCCACTGTTCACAATCCCAATGGACCCAACCCCTTCCCATTCACTCCCACTGTATACAATCCCAATGGACCCAACCCCTTCCCATTCACTCCCATTGTACACAGTTCCAATGGACCCAACCCCTTCCCATTCATTCCCACTGTACACAATCCCAATGGACCCAACCCCTTCTCATTCACTCCCATTGTACAAAATCCCAATGGACCTAAATCCCTTCCCATTCACTCGCACTGTACACAATCCCAATGGACCTAAACCCCTTCCCATTCACTCCCACTGTACACAATCCCAATGGACTCAATTCCTTCCCATTCACTCCCACTGTTCACAGTCCCAATGGACCCAACCCCTTCCCATTCACTCTCACTGTAACCAATCCCAATGGATCCAATTCCTTTCCATTTGCTCCCACTGTTCACAGTCCCAATGCACCCAATTCCTTCCCATTCACTCCCATTGTACACAATCCCAATGGACCAAACCCCTTCCCATTCACTCCCACTCTACACAATCCCAATGGACCCAACCCTTTCCCATTCACTCCCATTGTACACAATCCCAATGGACCCAACCCCTTCCCATTCACTCCCACTGTACACAATCCCAATGGACCCAACCCCTTCCCATTCACTCCCATTGTACACAATCCCAATGGACGCAACCCCTTCCCATTCACTCCCACTGTACACAATCCCAATGGACACAACCCCTTCCCATTCACTCCCATTGTACACAATCCCAATGGACGCAACCCCTTCCCATTCACTCCCACTGTACACAATCCCAATGGACACAACCCCTTCCCATTCACTCCCATTGTACACAATCCCAATGGATCCAATTCCTTTCCATTTGCTCCCACTGTTCACAGTCCCAATGCACCCAACCCCTTCCCATTCACTCCCATTGTACACAATCCCAATGGACGCAACCCCTTCCCATTCACTCCCACTGTACACAATCCCAATGGACACAACCCCTTCCCATTCACTCACACTGTACACAATCCCAATGGACCCAACAACTTCCCATTCACTCCCACTGTACACAATCCCAATGGACCCAACCCCTTCCCATTCAATCCCACTGTACACAGTCCCAATGGACCCAACCCCTTCCCATTCACTCCCACTGTACACAATCCCAATGGACACAATTCCTTCCCATTTACTCCCACTGTTCACAATCCCAATGGACCCGTCCCCTTCCCATTCACTCCCACTGTACACAATCCCAATGGACCCAACCCCTTCCCATTCACTCCCATTGTACACAATCCCAATGGACCCAACCCCTTCCCATTCACTCCCACTGTTCACAGTCCCAATGGACCCAACCCCTTCCCATTCACTCCCACTGTACACAATCCCAATGGACCCAATTCCTTCCCATTCACTCCCACTGTATATAATCCCAATGGACCCAATTCCTTCCCATTCACTCCCACTGTATACAATCCCAACGGACCCAATACCTTCCCATTCACTCCGACTGTACACAATCCCAATGGACACAATTCCTTCCCATTCACTCCCACTGTTCACAGTCCCAATGGACCCAATTCCTTCCCATTCACTCCCACTGTATACAATCCCAATGGACCCAATTCCTTCCCATTCACTCCCACTGTTCACAGTCCCAATGGACCCAAACCCCTTCCCATGCACTCCCACTGTACACAATCCCAATGGACCAAACCCCTTCCCATTCACTCCCACTGTGCACAATCCCAATGGAACCAATTCCTTCCCAATTCACTCCCACTGTATACAATCCCAATGGACCCAACCCCTTCCCATTCACTCCCATTGTACACAGTCACAATGGACCCAACCCCTTCCCATTCATTCCCACTGTACACAATCCCAATGGACCCAACCCCTTCTCATTCACTCCCTTTGTACAAAATCCCAATGGACCTAAATCCCTTCCCATTCACTCGCACTGTACACAATCCCAATGGACCTAAACCCCTTCCCATTCACTCCCACTGTACACAATCCCAATGGACCCAATTCCTTCCCATTCACTCCCACTGTTCACAGTCCCAATGGACCCAACCCCTTCCCATTCACTCTCACTGCACACAATCCCAATGGATCCAATTCCTTCCCATTTGCTCCCACTGTTCACAGT
Organism: Pristiophorus japonicus; assembly: GCF_044704955.1. NCBI lineage: Eukaryota > Metazoa > Chordata > Chondrichthyes > Pristiophoridae > Pristiophorus > Pristiophorus japonicus. The sequence continues at coordinate 182,074 of NW_027253772.1, forward strand.
CCCATTGGACCCAATTCCTTCCCATTCACTCCCCTTGTACACAATCCCAATGGACCAAACCCCTTCCCATTCACTCCCACTCTACACAATCCCAATGGACCCAACCCTTTCCCATTCACTCCCATTGTACACAATCCCAATGGACCCAACCCCTTCCCATTCACTCCCACTGTACACAATCCCAATGGACCCAACCCCTTCCCATTCACTCCCGCTTTACACAATCCCAATGGACACATCCCCTTCCCATTCACTCCCACTGTACACAATCCCAATGGACACAACCGCTTCCCATTCACTCCCACTGTACACAATCCCAATGGACCCAATTCCTTCCGATTCACTCCCACTGTATACAATCCCAATGGACCCAACCCCTTCCCATTCACTCCCACTGTACACAATCCCAATGGACCCAATTCCTTCCCATTTACTCCCACTGTTCACGGTCCTAATGGACCCAAACCCCTTCCCCTGCACTCCCACTGTACACAATCCCAATGCACCAAACCCCTTCCCATTCACTCCCACTGTACACAATCCCAATGGATCCAATTCCTTCCCATTCACTCCCACTGTATACAATCCCAATGGACCCAACCCCTTCCCATTCCCTCCCATTGTACACAATCCCAATGGACCCAACCCCTTCCCATTCACACCCACTGTACACAATCCCAATGGACCCAACCCCTTCTCATTCACTCCCATTGTACAAAATCCCAATGGACCTAAACCCCTTCCCATTTACTCCCACTGTACACAATCCCAATGGACCTAAACCCCTTCCCATTCACTCACACTGTACACAATCCCAATGAACACAATTCCTTCCCATTCACTCCCACTGTTCACAGTCCCAATGGACCCAACCCCTTCCCATTCACTCCCATTGTACACAATCCCAATGGACCCAACCCCTTCCCATTCACTCCCACTGTACACAATCCCAATGGACCCAATCCCTTCCCATTCACTCCCATTGTACACAATCCCAATGGACCCAACCCCTTCCCATTCACTCCCATTGTACACAATCCCAATGGACCCAACCCCTTCCCATTCACTCCCACTGTTCACAATCCCAATGGACCCAACCCCTTCCCATTCACTCCCACTGTATACAATCCCAATGGACCCAACCCCTTCCCATTCACTCCCATTGTACACAATCTCAATGGACCCAACCGCTTCCCATTCACTCCCATTGTACACAATCCCAATGGACCCAACCCCTTCCAATTCACACCCATTGTACACAATCTAAATGGACCAAACACCTTCCGATTCACTCCCACTCTACACAGTCCGAATGGACCCAATTCCTTCCGATTCACTCCCACTGTTCACAATCCCAATGGACCCAACCACTTCCCATTCACTCCCACTGTACACAATCCCATTGGATCCAATTCCTTCCCATTCACTCCCACTGTTCACAGTCCCAATGGACCCAATTCCTTCCCATTCACTCCCATTGTACACAATCCCAATGGACCAAACCCCTTCCCATTCACTCCCACTCTACATAGTCCCAATGCACATAATTCCTTCCCATTCACTCTCACTGTACACAATCCCAATGGACCCAACCCCTTCCCATTCACTCCCATTGTACACAATCCCAATGGACCCAACCCCTTCCCATTCACTCCCACTGTTCACAGTCCCAATGGACCCAACCCCTTCCCATTCACTCCCATTGTACACAATTCCAATGGACCCAACCCCTTACCATTCACTCCCACTGTTCACAGTCCCAATGGACCCAACCCCTTCCCATTCACTCCCATTGTACACAATTCCAATGGACCCAACCCCTTCCCATTCACTCCCATTGGACACAATCCCAATGGACCTAAACCCCTTCACATTCACTCCCACTGTACACAATCTCAATGGACACAACCCCTTCCCATTCACTCCCATTGGACACAATCCCAATGGACCCAACCCCTTCCCATTCACTCCCACTGTACACAATCCCAATGGACCCAATTCCTTCCCATTCACTCCCACTGTTCACAGTCCCAATGGACCCAACTCCTTCCCATTCACTCTCACTGTACACAATCCCAATGGATCCAATTCCTTTCCATTTACTCCCACTGTTCACAGTCCCAATGGACCCAATTCCTTCCCATTCACTCCCACTGTTCACAGTCCCAATGGACCCAACCCCTTCCCATTCACTCCCACTGTACACAATCCCAATGGACCCAATCCCTTCCCATTCACTCCCATTGTACACAATCCCAATGGACCCAACCCCTTCCCATTCACTCCCATTGTACACAATCCCAATGGACCCAACCCCTTCCCATTCACTCCCACTGTTCACAATCCCAATGGACCCAACCCCTTCCCATTCACTCCCACTGTATACAATCCCAATGGACCCAACCCCTTCCCATTCACTCCCATTGTACACAATCTCAATGGACCCAACCCCTTCCCATTCACTCCCATTGTACACAATCCCAATGGACCCAACCCCTTCCAATTCACACCCATTGTACACAATCCAAATGGACCAAACCCCTTCCGATTCACTCCCACTCTACACAGTCCGAATGGACCCAATTCCTTCCGATTCACTCCCACTGTTCACAATCCCAATGGACCCAACCACTTCCCATTCACTCCCACTGTACACAATCCCATTGGATCCAATTCCTTCCCATTCACTCCCACTGTTCACAGTCCCAATGGACCCAATTCCTTCCCATTCACTCCCATTGTACACAATCCCAATGGACCAAACCCCTTCCCATTCACTCCCACTCTACATAGTCCCAATGCACATAATTCCTTCCCATTCACTCTCACTGTACACAATCCCAATGGACCCAACCCCTTCCCATTCACTCCCATTGTACACAATCCCAATGGACCCAACCCCTTCCCATTCACTCCCACTGTTCACAGTCCCAATGGACCCAACCCCTTCCCATTCACTCCCATTGTACACAATTCCAATGGACCCAACCCCTTCCCATTCACTCCCACTGTTCACAGTCCCAATGGACCCAACCCCTTCCCATTCACTCCCATTGTACACAATTCCAATGGACCCAACCCCTTCCCATTCACTCCCATTGGACACAATCCCAATGGACCTCAACCCCTTCCCATTCACTCCCACTGTACACAATCTCAATGGACACAACCCCTTCCCATTCACTCCCATTGGACACAATCCCAATGGACCCAACCCCTTCCCATTCACTCCCACTGTACACAATCCCAATGTACCCAATTCCTTCCCATTCACTCCCACTGTTCACAGTCCCAATGGACCCAACTCCTTCCCATTCACTCTCACTGTACACAATCCCAATGGATCCAATTCCTTTCCATTTACTCCCACTGTTCACAGTCCCAATGGACCCAATTCCTTCCCATTCACTCCCATTGTACACAATCCCAATGGACCAAACCCCTTCCCATTCACTCCCACTCTACACAGTCCCAATGGAGCTAATTCCGTCCCATTCACTCTCACTGTACACAATCCCAATGGTCCCAACCCCTTCCCATGCACTCCCATTGTACACAATCCAAATGGACCCAACCCCTTCCCATTCACTTCCACTGCTCACAGTCTCAATGGACCCAACCCCATCCCATTCACTCCCATTGTACACAATCCCAATGGACCCAACCCCTTCCCATTCACTCCCACTGTACACAATCCCAATGGACCCAATCCCTTCCCATTCACTCCCATTGTACACAATCCCAATGGACCCAACCCCTTCCCATTCACTCCCATTGTACACAATCCCAATGGACCCAACCCCTTCCCATTCACTCCCACTGTTCACAATCCCAATGGACCCAACCCCGTCCCATTCACTCCCACTGTATACAATCCCAATGGACCCAACCCCTTCCCACTCACTCCCATTGTACACAATCTCAATGGACCCAACCCCTTCCCATTCACTCCCATTGTACACAATCCCAATGGACCCAACCCCTTCCAATTCACACCCATTGTACACAATCCAAATGGACCAAACCCCTTCCGATTCACTCCCACTCTACACAGTCCGAATGGAACCAATTCCTTCCGATTCACTCCCACTGTTCACAATCCCAATGGACCCAACCACTTCCCATTCACTCCCACTGTACACAATCCCATTGGATCAAATTCCTTCCCATTCACTCCCACTGTTCACAGTCCCAATGGACCCAATTCCTTCCCATTCACTCCCATTGTACACAATCCCAATGGACCAAACCCCTTCCCATTCACTCCCACTCTACATAGTCCCAATGCACATAATTCCTTCCCATTCACTCTCACTGTACACAATCCCAATGGACCCAACCCCTTCCCATTCACTCCCATTGTACACAATCCCAATGGACCCAACCCCTTCCCATTCACTCCCAATGTTCACAGTCCCAATGGACCCAACCCCTTCCCATTCACTCCCATTGTACACAATTCCAATGGACCCAACCCCTTCCCATTCACTCCCACTGTACACAATCCCAAAGGACCTAAACCCCTTCCCATTCACTCCCACTGTACACAATCCCAATGGACCCAACCCCTTCCCATTCACTCCCATTGTACACAATCCCAATGGACCCAACCCCTTCCCATTCACTCCCACTGTTCACAGTCCCAATGGACCCAACCCCTTCCCGTTCACTCCCATTGTATACCATTCCAATGGACCCAACCCCTTCCCATTCACTCCCATTGGACACAATCCCGATGGACCTAAACCCCTTCCCATTCAATCCCACTGTACACAATCTCAATGGACACAACCCCTTCCCATTCACTCCCATTGCACACAATCCCAATGGACCCAACCCCTTCCCATGCACTCCCATTGTACACAATCCCAATGGACCTAACCCCTTCCCATTCACTTCCACTGTTCACAGTCTCAATGGACCCAACCCCTTCCCATTCACTCCCATTGTACACAATCCCAATGGACCCAACCCCTTCCCATTCACTCCCACTGTACACAATCCCAATGGACCCAACCCCTTCCCATTCACTCCCATTGTACACAATCCCAATGAACCCAACCCCTTCCCATTCACTCCCATTGTACACAATCCCAATGGACCCAACCCCTTCCCATTCACTCCCACTGAACACAATCCCAATGGACACAACCCCTTCCCATTCACTCCCATTGGACACAATCCCAATGGACACAACCCCATCCCATTCACTCCCATTGGACACAATCCCAATGGACCCAACCCCTTCCCATTCACTCCCATTGTACACAATCCCAATGGACCCAACCCCTTCCCATTCACTCCCATTGTACACAATCCCAATGGACCCAACCACTTCCCATTCACTTCCACTGTTCACAGTCTCAATGGACCCAACCCCTTCCCATTCATTCCCACTGTACATAATCCCAATGGACCCAACCACTGATCATTCACTCCCATTGTACAAAATCCCAATGGAACGAAACCCCTTCCCATTCACTCCCACTGTACACAGTCCCAATGGACCTAAACCCCTTCCCATTCACTCCCACTGTACACAATCCCAATGGACACAATTCCTTCCCATTCACTCCCACTGTATACAATCCAAATGGACCCAATTCCTTCCCATTCACTCCCACTGTACACAATCCCAATGGACACAATTCCTTCCCATTCACTCCCACTGTACACAATCCCAATGAACCCAATTCCATCCCATTCACTCCCACTGTTCACAGTCCCAATGGACCCAAACCCCTTCCCATGCACTCCCACTGTACACAATCCCAATGGACCAAACCCCTTCCCATTCACTCCCACTGTGCACAATCCCAATGGATCCAATTCCTTCCCATTCACTCCCACTGTATACAATCCCAATGGACCCAACCCCTTCCCATTCACTCCCATTGTACACAATCCCAATGGACCCAACCCCTTCCCATTCATTCCCACTGTACACAATCCCAATGGACCCAACCCCTTTTCATTCACTCCCATTGTACAAAATCCCAATGGACCTAAACCGCTTCCCATTCACTCCCACTGTACACAATCCCAATGGACCTAAACCCCTTCCCATTCACTCTCACTGTACAGAATCCCAATGGACCCAATTCCTTCCCATTCACACCCACTGTTCACAGTCCCAATGGACCCAACCCCTTCCCATTCACTCCCATTGTACACAATCCCAATGGACCCAACCCCTTCCCATTCACTCCCACTGTACACAGTCCCAATGGATACAACCCCTTCCCATTCACTCCCACTGTACACAATCCCAATGGACACAATTCCTTCCCATTTACTCCCACTGTTCACAGTCCCAATGGACCCAACCACTTCCCATTCACTCCCGCTGTACACAATCCCAATGGACCCATCCCCTTCCCATTCACTCCCACTGTACACAATCCCAATGGACCCAACCCCTTCCCATTCACTCCCACTGTACACAATCCCAATGGACCCAATTCCTTCCCATTCACTCCCACTGTATACAATCCCAATGGACCCAATTCCTTCCCATTCACTCCCACTGTACACAATCCCAATGGACCCAATTCCTTCCCATGCACTGCCACTGTACACAATCCCAATGGACCCAACCCCTTCCCATTCACTCCCACTGTACACAATCCCAATGGACCCAACCCCTTCTCATTCACTCCCATTGTACAAAATCCCAATGGACCTAAACCCCTTCCCATTCACTCCCACTGTACACAATCCCAATGGACACAATTCCTTCCCATTCACTTCCACTGTTCACAGTCCCAATGGACCCAACCCCTTCCCATTCACTCCCATTGCACACAATCCCAATGGACCCAACCCCTTCCCATTCACTCCCACTGTACACAGTCCCAATGGATACAACCCCTTCCCATTCACTCCCACTGTACACAATCCCAATGGACACAATTCCTTCCCATTTACTCCCACTGTTCACAGTCCCAATGGACCCAACCACTTCCCATTCACTCCCACAGTACACAATCCCAATGGACCCAACCCCTTCCCATTCACTCCCGCTGTACACAATCACAATGGACCCATCCCCTTCCCATTCACTCCCACTGTACACAATCCCAATGGACCCAACCCCTGCCATTCACTCCCACTGTACACAATCCCAATGGAGCCAATTCCTTCCCATTCACTCCCACTGTATACAATCCCAATGGACCCAATTCCTTCCCATTCACTCCCACTGTACACAATCCCAATGGACCCAATTCCTTCCCATGCACTGCCACTGTACACAATCCCAATGGACCCAACCCCTTCCCATTCACTCCCACTGTACACAATCCCAATGGACCCAACCCCTTCCCATTCACTTCCACTGTTCACAGTCTCAATGGACCCAACCCCTTCCCATTCATTCCCACTGTACATAATCCCAATGGACCCAACCACTTCTCATTCACTCCCATTGTACAAAATCCCAATGGAACGAAACCCCTTCCCATTCACTCCCACTGTACACAATCCCAATGGACCTAAACCCCTTCCCATTCACTCCCACTGTACACAATCCCAATGGACCCAATTCCTTCCCATTCACTCCCACTGTATACAATCCAAATGGACCCAATTCCTTCCCATTCACTCCCACTGTACACAATCCCAATGGACACAATTCCTTCCCATTCACTCCCACTGTACACAATCCCAATGAACCCAATTCCATCCCATTCACTCCCACTGTTCACAGTCCCAATGGACCCAAACCCCTTCCCATGCACTCCCACTGTACACAATCCCAATGGACCAAACCCCTTCCCATTCACTCCCACTGTGCACAATCCCAATGGATCCATTTCCTTCCCATTCACTCCCACTGTATACAATCCCAATGGACCCAACCCCTTCCCATTCACTCCCATTGTACACAATCCCAATGGACCCAACCCCTTCCCATTCATTCACACTGTACACAATCCCAATGGACCCAACCCCTTTTCATTCACTCCCATTGTACAAAATCCCAATGGACCTAAACCGCTTCCCATTCACTCCCACTGTACACAATCCCAATGGACCTAAACCCCTTCCCATTCACTCCCACTGTACACAATCCCAATGGACCCAATTCCTTCCCATTCACTCCCACTGTTCACAGTCCCAATGAACCCAACCCCTTCCCATTCACTCCCATTGTACACAATCCCAATGGACCCAACCCCTTCCCATTCACTCCCACTGTACACAGTCCCAATGGATACAACCCCTTCCCATTCACTCCCATTGTACACAATCCCAATGGACACAATTCCTTCCCATTTACTCCCACTGTTCACAGTCCCAATGGACCCAACCACTTCCCATTCACTCCCACAGTACACAATCCCAATGGACCCAACCCCTTCCCATTCACTCCCGCTGTACACAATCACAATGGACCCATCCCCTTCCCATTCACTCCCACTGTACACAATCCCAATGGACCCAACCCCTTCCCATTCACTCCCACTGTACACAATCCCAATGGACCCAATTCCTTCCCATTCACTCCCACTGTATACAATCCCAATGGACCCAATTCCTTCCCATTCACTCCCACTGTACACAATCCCAATGGTCCCAATTCCTTCCCATGCACTGCCACTGTACACAATCCCAATGGACCCAACCCCTTCCCATTCACTCCCACTGTACACAATCCCAATGGACCCAACCCCTTCTCATTCACTCCCATTGTACAAAATCCCAATGGACCTAAATCCCTTCCCATTCACTCCCACTGTACACAATCCCAATGGACCTAAACCCCTTCCCATTCATTCCCACTGTACACAATCCCAATGGTCCCAATTCCTTCCCATTTACTCCCACTGTTCACAGTCCCAATGGACACAATTCCTTCCCATTCATTCCCATTGTTCACAATCCCAATGGACCAAACCCGTTCCCATTCACTCCCACTCTATACAGTCCCAATGGACCTAATTCCTTCCCATTCACTCTCACTGTACACAATCCCAATGGACCCAACCCCTTCCCATTCACTCCCATTGTACACAATCCCAATGGACCCAACCCCTTCCCATTCACTCCCACTGTTCACAGTACCAATGGACCCAACCACTTCCCATTCACTCCCATTGTACACAATCCCAATGGACCCAACCACTTCCCATTCACTCCCACTGTTCACAGTCCCAATGGACCCAACCCCTTCCCATTCACTCTCACTGTATACAATCCCAATGGTCGCAACCCCTTCCCATTCACTCCCATTGTACAAAATCCCAATGGACCCAACCCCTTCCCATTCACTCCCATTGTACACAATCCCAATGGACCAAACCCCTTTCCATTCACTCCCACTCGACACAGTCCCAATGGACCCAATTCCTTCCGATTCACTCCCACTGTACACAATCCCAATGGACCCAACCCCTTCCCATTCACTCCCACTGTACACAATCCCAATGGATCCAATTCCTTCCCATTCACTCCCACTGTTCACAGTCCCAATGGACCCAATTCCTTCCCATTCACTCCCATTGTACACAATCCCAATGTACCAAACCCCTTCCCATTCACTCCCACTCTACACAGTCCCAATGGACCTAATTCCTTCCCATTCACTCTTACTGTACACAATCCCAATGGACCCAACCCCTTCCCATTCACTCCCATTGTACACAATCCCAATGGATCCAACCCCTTCCCATGCACTCCCACTGTTCACAGTCCCAATGGACACAACCCCTTCCAATTCACTCCCATTGTACACAATCCCAATGGACCCAACCCCTTCCCATTCACTCGCACTGTACACAATCCCAATGGACACAACCCCTTCCCATTCACTCCCACTGTACACAATCCCAATGGACCCAACAACTTCCCATTCACTCCCACTGTACACAATCCCAATGGACCCAACCCCTTCCCATTCACTCCCACTGTACACAGTCCCAATGGACCCAACCCCTTCCCATTCACTCCCAGTGTTCACAATCCCAATGGACCCGTCCCCTTCCCATTCACTCCCACTGTACACAATCCCAATGGACCCAACCCCTTCCCATTCACTCCCATTGTACACAATCCCAATGGACCCAACCCCTTCCCATTCACTCCCACTGTTCACAGTCCCAATGGACCCAACCCCTTCCCATTCACTCCCACTGTACACAATCCCAATGGACCCAATTCCTTCCCATTCACTCCCACTGTATACAATCCCAACGGAACCAATACCTTCCCATTCACTCCGACTGTACACAATCCCAATGGACACAATTCCTTCCCATTCACTCCCACTGTTCACAGTCCCAATGGACCCAATTCCTTCCCATTGACTCCCACTGTATACAATCCCAATGGACCCAATTCCTTCCCATTCACTGCCATTGTTCACAGTCCCAATGGACCCAAACCCCTTCCCATGCACTCCCACTGTACACAATCCCAATGGACCAAACCCCTTCCCATTCACTCCCACTGTGCACAATCCCAATGGAACCAATTCCTTCCCAATTCACTCCCACTGTATACAATCCCAATGGACCCAACCCCTTCCCATTCACTCCCATTGTACACAGTCCCAATGGACCCAACCCCTTCCCATTCACTCTCACTGTACACAATCCCAATGGATCCAATTCCTTCCCATTTGCTCCCACTGTTCACAGTCCCAATGGACCCAATTCCTTCCCATTCACTCCCATTGTACACAATCCCAATGGACCAAACCCCTTCCCATTCACTCCGACTCTACACAATCCCAATGGACCCAACACTTTCCCATTCACTCCCATTGTACACAATCCCAATGGACCCAACCCCTTCCCATTCACTCCCACTGTACACAATCCCAATGGACCCAACCCCTTCCCATTCACTCCCGCTTTACACAATCCCAATGGACACATCCCCTTCCCATTCACTCCCACTGTACACAATACCAATGGACACAACCGCTTCCCATTCACTCCCACTGTACACAATCCCAATGGACCCAATTCCTTCCCATTCACTCCCACTGTATACAATCCCAATGGACCCAATTCCTTCCCATTCACTCCCACTGTACACAATCCCAATGGACCCAATTCCTTCCCATTCACTCCCACTGTACACAATCGAAATGGACACAATTCCTTCCCATTCACTCCCACTGTTCACATTCCCAATGGACCCAATTCCTTCCAATTCACTCCCACTGTTCAAAGTCCCAATGGACCCAACCCCTTCCCATTCACTCCCACTGTACACAATCCCAATGGACCCAAGCCCTTCCCATTCACTCCCACTGTACACAATCCCAATGGAACCAATTCCTTCCCATTCACTCCCACTGTTCACGGTCCTAATGGACCCAAACCCCTTCCCATGCACTCCCACTGTACACCATCCCAATGCACCAAACCCCTTCCCATTCACTCCCACTGTACACAATCCCAATGGATCCAATTCCTTCCCATTCACTCCCACTGTATACAATCCCAATGGACCCAACCCCTTCCCATTCACTCCCATTGTACACAATCCCAATGGACCCAACCCCTTCCCATTCACACCCACTGTACACAATCCCAATGGACCCAACCCCTTCTCATTCACTCCCATTGTACAAAATCCCAATGGACCTAAACCCCTTCCCATTCACTCCCACTGTACACAATCCCAATGGACCTAAACCCCTTCCCATTCACTCCCACTGTACACAATCCCAATGAACACAATTCCTTCCCATTCACTCCCACTGTTCACAGTCCCAATGGACCCAATTCCTTCCCATTCACTCCCACTGTTCTCAGTCCCAATGGACCCAACCCCTTCCCATTCACTCCCATTGTACACAATCCCAATGGACCCAATCCCTTCCCATTCACTCCCACTGTACACAATCCCAATGGACCTAAAACCCTTCCCATTCACTCCCACTGTACACAATCCCAATGGTCCCAATTCCTTCCCATTCACTCCCACTGTTCACAGTCCCAATGGACCCAACCCCTTCCCATTTACTCCCACTGTTCACAGTCCCAATGGACCCAACCCCTTCCCATTCACTCCCACTGTACATAATCCCAATGGACCCAACCCCTTCCCATTCACTCCCAGTGTACACAATCCCAATGAACCCAACTCCTTCCCATTCACTCCCATTGTACACAATCCCAATGGACCCAACCCCTTCCCATTCACTCCCACTGTTCACAGTACCAATGGACCCAACCCCTTCCCATTCACTCCCATTGTACACAATCACAAAGGACCCAACCCCTTCCCATTCACTCCCACTGTACATAATCCCAATGGACCCAACCCCTTCTCATTCACTCCCATTGTACACAATCCCAATGGACCCAACCCCTTCCCATTCACTCCCATTGTACACAATCCCAATGGACCCAACCCCTTCCCATTCACTCCCACTGTTCACAGTCCCAATAGACCCAACCCCTTCCCATTCAATCTCACTGTATACAATCCCAATGGACCCGACCCCTTCCCATTCACTCCCATTGTACACAATCCCAATGGACCCAATTCCTTCCCATTCACTCCCATTGTACACAATCCCAATGTACCCAACCCCTTCCCATTCACTCCCATTGTACACAATCCCAATGGACCCAACCCCTTCCCATTCATTCCCACTGTACATAATCCCAATGGACCCAACCACTTCTCATTCACTCCCATTGTACAAAATCCCAATGGACCTAAACCCCTTCCCATTCACTCCCACTGTACACAATCCCAATGGACCCAAACCCCTTCCCATTCACTTTCATTGTTCATAATCCCAATGGACCAAATCGCTTACCATTCACTCCCACTGTACACAATCCCAATGGACCTAAACCCCTTCCCATTCACTCCCATTGGACACAATCCCAAAGGACCCAAACCCCTTCCCATTCACTCCCATTGTACACCATCCCAATGGACCCAACCCCTTCCCATTCAATCTCACTGTATACAATCCCAATGGACCCGACCCCTTCCCATTCACTCCCATTGTACACAATCCCAATGGACCCAATTCCTTCCCATTCACTCCCATTGTACACAATCCCAATGTACCCAACCCCTTCCCATTCACTCCCATTGTACACAATCCCAATGGACCCAACCCCTTCCCATTCATTCACACTGTACATAATCCCAATGGACCCAACCACTTCTCATTCACTCCCATTGTACAAAATCCCAATGGACCTAAACCCCTTCCCATTCACTCCCACTGTACACAATCCCAATGGACCCAAACCCCTTCCCATTCACTTTCATTGTTCATAATCCCAATGGACCAAATCGCTTACCATTCACTCCCACTGTACACAATCCCAATGGACCTAAACCCCTTCCCATTCACTCCCATTGGACACAATCCCAAAGGACCCAAACCCCTTCCCATTCACTCCCATTGTACACCATCCCAATGGATCCAACCCCTTCCCATTCACTCCCACTGTACACAATCCCAATGGACCCAAACCCTTCCCATTCACTCCCATTCTACACAGTCCCAATGGACCAAAACCCTTCCCATCCTCTCCCATTGTACACCGTCTCAATGGACCCAACCCCTTCTCATTCACTCCCACTGTACACAATCCCAATGGACACAATTCCTTCCCATTTACTCCCACTGTTCACAGTCCCAATGGACCCAAGCCCTTCCCATTCACTCCCACTGTACACAATCCCAATGGACCCAACGCCTTCACATTCACTCCCACTGTAAACAATCCCAATGGACCCAACCCCTTCCCATTCACTCCCACTGTACACAATACCAATGGACCCAATTCTGTCCCATTCACTCCCACTATTCACAGTCCCAATGGACCCAAACCCCTTCCCATGCACTCCCACTGTACACAATCCCAATGGACAAAACCCCTTCCCATTCACTCCCACTGTACACAAGTCCAATGGATCCAAATCCTTCCCATTCACTCCCACTGTATACAAATGCAATGAACCCAACCACTTCCCATTCACTCCCATTGTACACAATCCCAATGGACCCAACCCCTTCCCATTCACTCCCACTGTACACAATCCCAATGGACCCAACCCCTTCTCATTCACTCCCATTGTACAAAATCCCAATGGACCTAAACACCTTCCCATTCACTCCCACTGTACACAATCCCAATGGACCTAAACCCCTTCCCATTCACTCCCACTGTACACAATCCCAATGGACCCAATTCCTTCCCATTCACTCCCACTGTTCACAGTCCCAATGGACCCAATTCCTTCCCATTCACTCCCATTGTACACAATCCCAATGGACCAAACCCCTTCCCATTCACTGCCACTCTACACAGTCCCAATGGAGCTAATTCCTTCCCATTCACTCTCACTGTACAAAATCACAATGGACCCAACCCCTTCCCATGCACTCCCATTGTACACAATCCCAATGGACCCAACCCCTTCCCATTCACTTCCACTGTTCACAGTCTCAATGGACTCAACCCCTTCCCATTCACTCCCATTGTACACAATCCCAATGGACCCAACCCCTTCCCATTCATTCCCACTGTACACAATCCCAATGGACCCAACCCCTTCCCATTCACTGCCATTGTACACAATCTCAATGGACCCAACCCCTTCCCATTCACTCCCATTGTACACAATCCCAATGGACCCAACCCCTTCCCATTCACTCCCATTGTACACAATCCAAATGGACCAAACCCCTTCCGATTCACTCCCACTCTACACAGTCCGAATGGACCCAATTCCTTCCGATTCACTCCCACTGTTCACAATCCCAATGGACCCAACCCCTTCCCATTCATCCCACTGTACACAATCCCAATGGATCCAATTCCTTCCCATTCACTCCCACTGTTCACAGTCCCAATGGACCCAATTCCTTCCCATTCACTCCCATTGTACACAATCCCAATGGACCAAACCCCTTCCCATTCACTCCCACTCTACATAGTCCCAATGCACATAATTCCTTCCCATTCACTCTCACTGTACACAATCCCAATGGACCCAACCCCTTCCCATTCACTCCCATTGTACACAGTCCCAATGGACCCAACCCCTTCCCATTCACTCCCACTGTTCACAGTCCCAATGGACCCAACCCCTTCCCATTCACTCCCATTGTACACAATTCCAATGGACCCAACAACTTCCCATTCACTCCCACTGTACACAATCCCAATGGACACAATCCCTTCCCATTCACTCCCATTGGACACAATCCCAATGGACCTAAACCCCTTCCCATTCACTCCCACTGTACACAATCCCAATGGACACAACCCCTTCCCATTCATTCCCATTGGACACAATCCCAATGGACCCAACCTCTTCCCATTCACTCCCATTGTACACAATCCCAATGGACCCAACCCCTTCCCATGCACTCCCATTGTACACAATCCCAATGGACCCAACCCCTTCCCATTCACTTCCACTGTTCACAGTCTCAATGGACCCAACCCCTTCCCATTCACTCCCATTGTACACAATCCCAATGGACCCAACCCCTTCCCATTCACTCCCACTGTACACAATCCCAATGGACCCAACCCCTTCCCATTCACTCCCATTGTACACAATCCCAATGGACACAACCCCTTCCCATTCACTCCCATTGTACACAATCCCAATGGACCCAAAATCTTCCCATTCACTCCCACTGTTCACAATCCCAATGGACCCAACCCCTTCCCATTCACTCCCACTGTACACATTCCCAATGGACCAAAACCCTTCAGATTCACTCTCACTCTACATAGTCCCAATGCACATAATTCCTTCCCATTCACTCTCACTGTACACAATCCCAATGGACCCAACCCCTTCCCATTCACTCCCATTGTACACAATCCCAATGGACCCAACCCCTTCCCATTCACTCCCACTGTTCACAGTCCCAATGGACACAACCCCTTCCCATTCACTCCCATTGTACACAATTCCAATGGACCCAACCCCTTCCCATTCACTCCCATTGTACACAATCTCAATGGACCCAACCCCTTCCCATTCACTCCCATTGTGCACAATCCCAATGGACCCAACCCCTTCCCATTCACTCCCATTGTACACAATCCCAATGGACCAAACCCATTCCCATTCACTCCCACTCTACACAGTCCGAATGGACCCAATTCCTTCCGATTCACTCCCACTGTACACAATCCCAATAGACCCAACCCCTTCCCATTCATTCCCAATGTACACAATCCCAATGGATCCAATTCCTTCCCATTCACTCCCACTGTTCACAGTCCCAATGGACCCAATTCCTTCCCATTCACTCCCATTGTACACAATCCCAATGGACCCAACCCCTTCCCATTCACTCCCACTGTTCACAGTACCAATGGACCCAATTCCTTCCCATTCACTCCCATTGTACACAATTCCAATGGACCCAACCCCTTCCCATTCACTCCCACTGTACACAATCCCAATGGACACAACCCCTTCCCATTCACTCCCATTGGACACAATCCCAATGGACACAACCCCTTCCCATTCACTCCCATTTGGCACAATCCCAATGGACCCAACCCCTTCCCATTCACTCCCATTGTACACAATCCCAATGGACCCAACCCCTTTCCATTAACTA
Source organism: Pristiophorus japonicus (assembly GCF_044704955.1). Lineage (NCBI taxonomy): Eukaryota > Metazoa > Chordata > Chondrichthyes > Pristiophoridae > Pristiophorus > Pristiophorus japonicus. The sequence continues at coordinate 198,656 of NW_027253772.1, forward strand.
CCATTGTACACACTCCCAATGGACCCAAACCCCTTCCCATTCATTTCCATTGTTCATAATCCCAATGGACCAAATCCCTTCCCATTCACTCCCATTGTACACAATTCCCATTGGACCCAACCCCTTCCCATTCACACCCATTGTACACCGTCCCAATGGACCCAAACCCCTTCCCATTCACTCCCATTGTACACCGTCCCAATGGACACAACCCCTTCCCATTCACTCCCACTGTACACAATCCGAATGGACACAACCCCTTCCCATTCACTCCCATTGGACACAATCCCAATGGACACAACCCCTTCCCATTCACTCCCATTGTACACCGTCCCAATGGACCCAACCCCTTCCCATTCACTCCCATTGTACACACTCCCAATGGACCCAAACCCCTTCCCATTCATTTCCATTGTTCATAATCCCAATGGACCAAATCCCTTCCCATTCACTCCCATTGTACACAATTCCAATGCACCCAACCCCTTCCCATTCACACCCATTGTACACCGACCCAATGGACCCAAACCCCTTCCCATTCACTCCCATTGTACACCGTCCCAATGGACACAACCCCTTCCCATTCACTCCCACTGTACACAATCCCAATGGACCCAAATCCCTTCCCATTCACTCCCACTGTACACAATCCCAATGGACCCAAACCTTTCCCATTCACTCCCATTGTACACAATCCCAATGGACCCAACCCCTTCCCATTCACTCCCACTGTACACAATCCCAATGGATCCAATTCCTTCCCATTCACTCCCACTGTTCACAGTCCCAATGGACCCAATTCCTTCCCATTCACTCCCATTGTACACAATCCCAATGTACCCAACCCCTTCCCATTCACTCCCATTGTACACAATCCCAATGGACCCAACCCCTTCCCATTCATTCCCACTGTACATAATCCCAATGGACCCAACCACTTCTCATTCACTCCCATTGTACAAAATCCCAATGGACCTAAACCCCTTCCCATTCACTCCCACTGTACACAATCTCAATGGACCCAATTCCTTCTCATTCACTCCCACTGTTTACAATCCCAATGGACACAACCCCTTCCCATTCACTCCCATTGTACACAGTCCCAATGGACCCAAACCCTTTCCATTCACTCCCATTGTACACCGTCCCAATGGACCCAACCCCTTCTCATTCACCCCCACTGTACACAATCCCAATGGACCAAACCCCTTCCCATTCACTTCCATTGTTCAAAATCCCAATGGACCAAATCGCTTCCCATTCACTCCCACTGTACACAATCCCAATGGACCTAAACCCCTTCCCATTCACTCCCATTGGTCAGAATCCCAATGGACCCAAACCCCTTCCCATTCACTCCCATTGTACACCATCCCAATGGATCCAACCCCTTCCCATTCACTCCCACTGTACACAATCCCAATGGACACAAACCCTTCCCATTCACTCCCATTCTACACAGTCCCAATGGACCAAAACCCTTCCCATCCTCTCCCATTGTACACCGTCCCAATGGACCCAACCCCTTCTCATTCACTCCCACTGTACACAATCCCAATGGACACAATTCCTTCCCATTTACTCCCACTGTTCACAGTCCCAATGGACCCAAGCCCTTCCCATTCACTCCCACTGTACACAATCCCAATGGACCCAACCCCTTCCCATTCACTCCCGCTGTACACAATCCCAATGGACCAATCCCCTTCCCATTCACTCCCATTGTACACCGTCCCAATGGACACAACCCCTTCCCATTCACTCCCACTGTACACAATCCCAATGGACCCAAATCCCTTCCCATTCGCTCCCACTGTACACAATCCCAATGGACCCAAACCCCTTCCCATTCGCTCCCACTGTACACAATCCCAATGGACCCAAACCTTTCGCATTCACTCCCATTGTACACCGTCCCAATGGACACAACCCCTTCCCATTCACTCCCATTGGACACAATCACAATGGACCCAATTCCTTCCGATTCACTCCCACTGTACACAATCCCAATGGACCCAACCCCTTCCCATTCACTCCCACTGTACACAATCCCAATGGATCCAATTCCTTCCCATTCACTCCCACTGTTCACAGTCCCAATGGACCCAATTCCTTCCCATTCACTCCCATTGTACACAATCCCAATGTACCCAACCCCTTCCCATTCACTCCCATTGTACACAATCCCAATGGACCCAACCCCTTCCCATTCATTCCCACTGTACATAATCCCAATGGACCCAACCACTTCTCATTCACTCCCATTGTACAAAATCCCAATGGACCTAAACCCCTTCCCATTCACTCCCACTGTACACAATCTCAATGGACCCAATTCCTTCCCATTCACTCCCACTGTTTACAATCCCAATGGACACAACCCCTTCCCATTCACTCCCATTGTACACAGTCCCAATGGACCCAAACCCTTTCCATTCACTCCCATTGTACACCGTCCCAATGGACCCAACCCCTTCTCATTCACCCCCACTGTACACAATCCCAATGGACCAAACCCCTTCCCATTCACTTCCATTGTTCATAATCCCAATGGACCAAATCGCTTCCCATTCGCTCCCACTGTACACAATCCCAATGGACCTAAACCCCTTCCCATTCACTCCCATTGGACAGAATCCCAATGGACCCAAACCCCTTCCCATTCACTCCCATTGTACACCATCCCAATGGATCCAACCCCTTCCCATTCACTCCCACTGTACACAATCCCAATGGACCCAAACCCTTCCCATTCACTCCCATTCTACACAGTCCCAATGGACCAAAACCCTTCCCATCCTCTCCCATTGTACACCGTCCCAATGGACCCAACCCCTTCTCATTCACTCCCACTGTACACAATCCCAATGGACACAATTCCTTCCCATTTACTCCCACTGTTCACAGTCCCAATGGACCCAAGCCCTTCCCATTCACTCCCACTGTACACAATCCCAATGGACCCAACCCCTTCCCATTCACTCCCGCTGTACACAATCCCAATGGACCAATCCCCTTCCCATTCACTCCCACTGTACACAATCCCAATGGACCCAACCCCTTCCCATTCACTCCCATTGTACACAATCCCAATGGACCCAACCCCTTCACATTCACTCCCACTGTAAACAATCCCAATGGACCCAACCCCTTCCCATTCACTCCCACTGTTCACAGTCCCAATGGACCCAATTTCTTCCCATTCACTCCCACTGTTCACAGTCCCAATGGACCCAATTCCTTCCCATTCACTCCCATTGTACACAATCCCAATGGACCCAACCCCTTCCCATTCACTCCCACTGTTCACAGTACCAATGGACCCAATTCCTTCCCATTCACTCCCATTGTACACAATTCCAATGGACCCAACCCCTTCCCATTCACTCCCACTGTACACAATCCCAATGGACACAACCCCTTCCCATTCACTCCCATTGGACACAATCCCAATGGACACAACCCCTTCCCATTCACTCCCATTTGGCACAATCCCAATGGACCCAACCCCTTCCCATTCACTCCCATTGTACACAATCCCAATGGGCCCAACCCCTTTCCATTCACTCCCATTGTACACACTCCCAATGGACCCAAACCCCTTCCCATTCATTTCCATTGTTCATAATCCCAATGGACCAAATCCCTTCCCATTCACTCCCATTGTACACAATTCCAATGGACCCAACCCCTTCCCATTCACACCCATTGTACACCGTCCCAATGGACCCAAACCCCTTCCCATTCACTCCCATTGTACACCGTCCCAATGGACACAACCCCTTCCCATTCACTCCCACTGTACACAATCCCAATGGACACAACCCCTTCCCATTCACTCCCATTGGACACAATCCCAATGGACACAACCCCTTCCCATTCACTCCCATTGTACACCGTCCCAATGGACACAACCCCTTCCCATTCACTCCCATTGTACACAATCCCAATGGACCCAACCCCTTCCCATTCACTCCCATTGTACACACTCCCAATGGACCCAAACCCCTTCCCATTCATTTCCATTGTTCATAATCCCAATGGACCAAATCCCTTCCCATTCACTCCCATTGTACACAATTCCAATGGACCCAACCCCTTCCCATTCACACCCATTGTACACCGACCCAATGGACCCAAACCCCTTCCCATTCACTCCCATTGTACACCGTCCCAATGGACACAACCCCTTCCCATTCACTCCCACTGTACACAATCCCAATGGACCCAAATCCCTTCCCATTCACTCCCACTGTACACAATCCCAATGGACCCAAACCCCTTCCCATTCGCTCCCACTGTACACAATCCCAATGGACCCAAACCTTTCCCATTCACTCCCATTGTACACCGTCCCAATGGACACAACCCCTTCCCATTCACTCCCATTGGACACAATCCCAATGGACCCAATTCCTTCCGATTCACTCCCACTGTACACAATCCCAATGGACCCAACCCCTTCCCATTCACTCCCACTGTACACAATCCCAATGGATCCAATTCCTTCCCATTCACTCCCACTGTTCACAGTCCCAATGGACCCAATTCCTTCCCATTCACTCCCATTGTACACAATCCCAATGTACCCAACCCCTTCCCATTCACTCCCATTGTACACAATCCCAATGGACCCAACCCCTTCCCATTCATTCCCACTGTACATAATCCCAATGGACCCAACCACTTCTCATTCACTCCCATTGTACAAAATCCCAATGGACCCAAACCCTTTCCATTCACTCCCATTGTACACCGTCCCAATGGACCCAACCCCTTCTCATTCACCCCCACTGTACACAATCCCAATGGACCAAACCCCTTCCCATTCACTTCCATTGTTCAAAATCCCAATGGACCAAATCGCTTCCCATTCACTCCCACTGTACACAATCCCAATGGACCTAAACCCCTTCCCATTCACTCCCATTGGACAGAATCCCAATGGACCCAAACCCCTTCCCATTCACTCCCATTGTACACACTCCCAATGGACCCAAACCCCTTCCCATTCATTTCCATTGTTCATAATCCCAATGGACCAAATCCCTTCCCATTCACTCCCATTGTACACAATTCCAATGCACCCAACCCCTTCCCATTCACACCCATTGTACACCGACCCAATGGACCCAAACCCCTTCCCATTCACTCCCATTGTACACCGTCCCAATGGACACAACCCCTTCCCATTCACTCCCACTGTACACAATCCCAATGGACCCAAATCCCTTCCCATTCACTCCCACTGTACACAATCCCAATGGACCCAAACCTTTCCCATTCACTCCCATTGTACACAATCCCAATGGACCCAACCCCTTCCCATTCACTCCCACTGTACACAATCCCAATGGATCCAATTCCTTCCCATTCACTCCCACTGTTCACAGTCCCAATGGACCCAATTCCTTCCCATTCACTCCCATTGTACACAATCCCAATGTACCCAACCCCTTCCCATTCACTCCCATTGTACACAATCCCAATGGACCCAACCCCTTCCCATTCATTCCCACTGTACATAATCCCAATGGACCCAACCACTTCTCATTCACTCCCATTGTACAAAATCCCAATGGACCTAAACCCCTTCCCATTCACTCCCACTGTACACAATCTCAATGGACCCAATTCCTTCTCATTCACTCCCACTGTTTACAATCCCAATGGACACAACCCCTTCCCATTCACTCCCATTGTACACAGTCCCAATGGACCCAAACCCTTTCCATTCACTCCCATTGTACACCGTCCCAATGGACCCAACCCCTTCTCATTCACCCCCACTGTACACAATCCCAATGGACCAAACCCCTTCCCATTCACTTCCATTGTTCAAAATCCCAATGGACCAAATCGCTTCCCATTCACTCCCACTGTACACAATCCCAATGGACCTAAACCCCTTCCCATTCACTCCCATTGGTCAGAATCCCAATGGACCCAAACCCCTTCCCATTCACTCCCATTGTACACCATCCCAATGGATCCAACCCCTTCCCATTCACTCCCACTGTACACAATCCCAATGGACACAAACCCTTCCCATTCACTCCCATTCTACACAGTCCCAATGGACCAAAACCCTTCCCATCCTCTCCCATTGTACACCGTCCCAATGGACCCAACCCCTTCTCATTCACTCCCACTGTACACAATCCCAATGGACACAATTCCTTCCCATTTACTCCCACTGTTCACAGTCCCAATGGACCCAAGCCCTTCCCATTCACTCCCACTGTACACAATCCCAATGGACCCAACCCCTTCCCATTCACTCCCGCTGTACACAATCCCAATGGACCAATCCCCTTCCCATTCACTCCCATTGTACACCGTCCCAATGGACACAACCCCTTCCCATTCACTCCCACTGTACACAATCCCAATGGACCCAAATCCCTTCCCATTCGCTCCCACTGTACACAATCCCAATGGACCCAAACCCCTTCCCATTCGCTCCCACTGTACACAATCCCAATGGACCCAAACCTTTCGCATTCACTCCCATTGTACACCGTCCCAATGGACACAACCCCTTCCCATTCACTCCCATTGGACACAATCACAATGGACCCAATTCCTTCCGATTCACTCCCACTGTACACAATCCCAATGGACCCAACCCCTTCCCATTCACTCCCACTGTACACAATCCCAATGGATCCAATTCCTTCCCATTCACTCCCACTGTTCACAGTCCCAATGGACCCAATTCCTTCCCATTCACTCCCATTGTACACAATCCCAATGTACCCAACCCCTTCCCATTCACTCCCATTGTACACAATCCCAATGGACCCAACCCCTTCCCATTCATTCCCACTGTACATAATCCCAATGGACCCAACCACTTCTCATTCACTCCCATTGTACAAAATCCCAATGGACCTAAACCCCTTCCCATTCACTCCCACTGTACACAATCTCAATGGACCCAATTCCTTCCCATTCACTCCCACTGTTTACAATCCCAATGGACACAACCCCTTCCCATTCACTCCCATTGTACACAGTCCCAATGGACCCAAACCCTTTCCATTCACTCCCATTGTACACCGTCCCAATGGACCCAACCCCTTCTCATTCACCCCCACTGTACACAATCCCAATGGACCAAACCCCTTCCCATTCACTTCCATTGTTCATAATCCCAATGGACCAAATCGCTTCCCATTCACTCCCACTGTACACAATCCCAATGGACCTAAACCCCTTCCCATTCACTCCCATTGGACAGAATCCCAATGGACCCAAACCCCTTCCCATTCACTCCCATTGTACACCATCCCAATGGATCCAACCCCTTCCCATTCACTCCCACTGTACACAATCCCAATGGACCCAAACCCTTCCCATTCACTCCCATTCTACACAGTCCCAATGGACCAAAACCCTTCCCATCCTCTCCCATTGTACACCGTCCCAATGGACCCAACCCCTTCTCATTCACTCCCACTGTACACAATCCCAATGGACACAATTCCTTCCCATTTACTCCCACTGTTCACAGTCCCAATGGACCCAAGCCCTTCCCATTCACTCCCACTGTACACAATCCCAATGGACCCAACCCCTTCCCATTCACTCCCGCTGTACACAATCCCAATGGACCAATCCCCTTCCCATTCACTCCCACTGTACACAATCCCAATGGACCCAACCCCTTCCCATTCACTCCCATTGTACACAATCCCAATGGACCCAACCCCTTCACATTCACTCCCACTGTAAACAATCCCAATGGACCCAACCCCTTCCCATTCACTCCCACTGTTCACAGTCCCAATGGACCCAATTTCTTCCCATTCACTCCCACTGTTCACAGTCCCAATGGACCCAATTCCTTCCCATTCACTCCCATTGTACACAATCCCAATGGACCCAACCCCTTCCCATTCACTCCCACTGTTCACAGTACCAATGGACCCAATTCCTTCCCATTCACTCCCATTGTACACAATTCCAATGGACCCAACCCCTTCCCATTCACTCCCACTGTACACAATCCCAATGGACACAACCCCTTCCCATTCACTCCCATTGGACACAATCCCAATGGACACAACCCCTTCCCATTCACTCCCATTTGGCACAATCCCAATGGACCCAACCCCTTCCCATTCACTCCCATTGTACACAATCCCAATGGACCCAACCCCTTTCCATTCACTCCCATTGTACACACTCCCAATGGACCCAAACCCCTTCCCATTCATTTCCATTGTTCATAATCCCAATGGACCAAATCCCTTCCCATTCACTCCCATTGTACACAATTCCAATGGACCCAACCCCTTCCCATTCACACCCATTGTACACCGTCCCAATGGACCCAAACCCCTTCCCATTCACTCCCATTGTACACCGTCCCAATGGACACAACCCCTTCCCATTCACTCCCACTGTACACAATCCCAATGGACACAACCCCTTCCCATTCACTCCCATTGGACACAATCCCAATGGACACAACCCCTTCCCATTCACTCCCATTGTACACCGTCCCAATGGACACAACCCCTTCCCATTCACTCCCATTGTACACAATCCCAATGGACCCAACCCCTTCCCATTCACTCCCATTGTACACACTCCCAATGGACCCAAACCCCTTCCCATTCATTTCCATTGTTCATAATCCCAATGGACCAAATCCCTTCCCATTCACTCCCATTGTACACAATTCCAATGGACCCAACCCCTTCCCATTCACACCCATTGTACACCGACCCAATGGACCCAAACCCCTTCCCATTCACTCCCATTGTACACCGTCCCAATGGACACAACCCCTTCCCATTCACTCCCACTGTACACAATCCCAATGGACCCAAATCCCTTCCCATTCACTCCCACTGTACACAATCCCAATGGACCCAAACCCCTTCCCATTCGCTCCCACTGTACACAATCCCAATGGACCCAAACCTTTCCCATTCACTCCCATTGTACACCGTCCCAATGGACACAACCCCTTCCCATTCACTCCCATTGGACACAATCCCAATGGACCCAATTCCTTCCGATTCACTCCCACTGTACACAATCCCAATGGACCCAACCCCTTCCCATTCACTCCCACTGTACACAATCCCAATGGATCCAATTCCTTCCCATTCACTCCCACTGTTCACAGTCCCAATGGACCCAATTCCTTCCCATTCACTCCCATTGTACACAATCCCAATGTACCCAACCCCTTCCCATTCACTCCCATTGTACACAATCCCAATGGACCCAACCCCTTCCCATTCATTCCCACTGTACATAATCCCAATGGACCCAACCACTTCTCATTCACTCCCATTGTACAAAATCCCAATGGACCCAAACCCTTTCCATTCACTCCCATTGTACACCGTCCCAATGGACCCAACCCCTTCTCATTCACCCCCACTGTACACAATCCCAATGGACCAAACCCCTTCCCATTCACTTCCATTGTTCAAAATCCCAATGGACCAAATCGCTTCCCATTCACTCCCACTGTACACAATCCCAATGGACCTAAACCCCTTCCCATTCACTCCCATTGGACAGAATCCCAATGGACCCAAACCCCTTCCCATTCACTCCCATTGTACACCATCCCAATGGATCCAACCCCTTCCCATTCACTCCCACTGTACACAATCCCAATGGACCCAAACCCTTCCCATTCACTCCCATTCTACACAGTCCCAATGGACCAAAACCCTTCCCATCCTCTCCCATTGTACACCGTCCCAATGGACCCAACCCCTTCTCATTCACTCCCACTGTACACAATCCCAATGGACACAATTCCTTCCCATTTACTCCCACTGTTCACAGTCCCAATGGACCCAAGCCCTTCCCATTCACTCCCACTGTACACAATCCCAATGGACCCAACCCCTTCCCATTCACTCCCGCTATACACAATCCCAATGGACCAATCCCCTTCCCATTCACTCCCATTGTACACCGTCCCAATGGACACAACCCCTTCCCATTCACTCCCACTGTACACAATCCCAATGGACCCAAATCCCTTCCCATTCACTCCCACTGTACACAATCCCAATGGACCCAAACCCCTTCCCATTCGCTCCCACTGTTCACAATCCCAATGGACCCAAACCTTTCCCATTCACTCCCATTGTACACCGTCCCAATGGACACAACCCCTTCCCATTCACTCCCATTGGACACAATCCCAATGGACCCAATTCCTTCCGATTCACTCCCACTGTACACAATCCCAATGGACCCAACCCCTTCCCATTCACTCCCACTGTACACAATCCCAATGGATCCAATTCCTTCCCATTCACTCCCACTGTTCACAGTCCCAATGGACCCAATTCCTTCCCATTCACTCCCATTGTACACAATCCCAATGTACCCAACCCCTTCCCATTCACTCCCATTGTACACAATCCCAATGGACCCAACCCCTTCCCATTCATTCCCACTGTACATAATCCCAATGGACCCAACCACTTCTCATTCACTCCCATTGTACAAAATCCCAATGGACCTAAACCCCTTCCCATTCACTCCCACTGTACACAATCTCAATGGACCCAATTCCTTCCCATTCACTCCCACTGTTTACAATCCCAATGGACACAACCCCTTCCCATTCACTCCCATTGTACACAGTCCCAATGGACCCAAACCCTTTCCATTCACTCCCATTGTACACCGTCCCAATGGACCCAACCCCTTCTCATTCACCCCCACTGTACACAATCCCAATGGACCAAACCCCTTCCCATTCACTTCCATTGTTCATAATCCCAATGGACCAAATCGCTTCCCATTCACTCCCACTGTACACAATCCCAATGGACCTAAACCCCTTCCCATTCACTCACATTGGACAGAATCCCAATGGACCCAAACCCCTTCCCATTCACTCCCATTGTACACCATCCCAATGGATCCAACCCCTTCCCATTCACTCCCACTGTACACAATCCCAATGGACCCAAACCCTTCCCATTCACTCCCATTCTACACAGTCCCAATGGACCAAAACCCTTCCCATCCTCTCCCATTGTACACCGTCCCAATGGACCCAACCCCTTCTCATTCACTCCCACTGTACACAATCCCAATGGACACAATTCCTTCCCATTTACTCCCACTGTTCACAGTCCCAATGGACCCAAGCCCTTCCCATTCACTCCCACTGTACACAATCCCAATGGACCCAACCCCTACCCATTCACTCCCGCTGTACACAATCCCAATGGACCAATCCCCTTCCCATTCACTCCCACTGTACACAATCCCAATGGACCCAACCCCTTCCCATTCACTCCCATTGTACACAATCCCAATGGACCCAACCCCTTCACATTCACTCCCACTGTAAACAATCCCAATGGACCCAACCCCTTCCCATTCACTCCCACTGTTCACAGTCCCAATGGACCCAATTCCTTCCCATTCACTCCAACTGTTCACAGTCCCAATGGACCCAACCCCTTCCCATTCACTCCCACTGTACACAATCCCAATGGAGCCAACCCCTTCCCATTCACTCCCACTGTACACAATCCCAATGGACCCAATTCTGTCCCATTCACTCCCACTATTCACAGTCCCAATGGACCCAAACCCCTTCCCATGCACTCCCACTGTACACAATCCCAATGGACAAAACCGCTTCCCATTCACTCCCACTGTACACAAGTCCAATGGATCCAAATCCTTCCCATTCACTCCCACTGTATACAATTGCAATGAACCCAACCACTTCCCATTCACTCCCATTGTACACAATCCCAATGGACCCAACCCCTTCCCATTCACTCCCACTGTACACAATCCCAATGGACCCAACCCCTTCTCATTCACTCCCATTGTACAAAATCCCAATGGACCTAAACCCCTTCCCATTCACTCCCACTGTACACAATCCCAATGGACCTAAACCCCTTCCCATTCACTCCCACTGTACACAATCCCAATGGACCCAATTCCTTCCCATTCACTCCCACTGTTCACAGTCCCAGTGGACCCAACTCCTTCCCATTCACTCTCACTGTACACAATCCCAATGGATCCAATTCCTTCCCATTTACTCCCACTGTTCACAGTCCCAATGGACCCAATTCCTTCCCATTCACTCCCATTGTACACAATCCCAATGGACCAAACCCCTTCCCATTCACTCCCACTCTACACAGTCCCAATGGAGCTAATTCCTTCCTATTCACTCTCACTGTACACAATCCCAATGGACCCAACCCCTTCCCATGCACTCCCATTGTACACAATCCCAATGGACCCAACCCCTTCCCATTCACTTCCACTGTTCACAGTCTCAATGGACCCAACCCCTTCCCATTCACTCCCATTGTACACAATCCCAATGGACCCAACCCCTTCCCATTCACTCCCACTGTACACAATCCCAATGGACCCAACCCCTTCCCATTCACTCCCATTGTACACAATCCCAATGGACCCAACCCCTTCCCATTCACTCCCATTGTACACAATCCCAAAGGACCCAACCCCTTCCCATTCACTCCCACTGTTCACAATCCCAATGGACCCAACCCCTTCCCATTCACTCCCACTGTATACAATCCCAATGGACCCAACCCCTTCCCATTCACTCCCATTGTACACAATCTCAATGGACCCAACCCCTTCCCATTCACTCCCATTGTACACAATCCCAATGGACCCAACCCCTTCCCATTCACTCCCATTGTACACAATCCAAATGGACCAAACCCCTTCCGATTCACTCCCACTCTACACAGTTCCGAATGGACCCAATTCCTTCCGATTCACTCCCACTGTTCACAATCCCAATGGACCCAAACCCTTCCCATTCACTCCCACTGTACACAATCCCAATGGATCCAATTCTTTCCCATTCACTCCCACTGTTCACAGTCCCAATGGACCCAATTCCTTCCCATTCACTCCCATTGTACACAATCCCAATGGACCAAACCCCTTCCCATTCACTCCCACTCTACATAGTCCCAATGCACATAATTCCTTCCCATTCACTCTCACTGTACACAATCCCAATGGACCCAACCCCTTCCCATTCACTCCCATTGTACACAATCCCAATGGACCCAACCCCTTCCCATTCACTCCCACTGTACACAAGTCCAATGGATCCAAATCCTTCCCATTCACTCCCACTGTACACAATCCCAATGGACCCAATTCTGTCCCATTCACTCCCACTATTCTCAGTCCCAATGGACCCAAACCCCTTCCCATGCACTCCCACTGTACACAATCCCAATGGACAAAACCCCTTCCCATTCACTCCCACTGTACACAAGTCCAATGGATCCAAATCCTTCCCATTCACTCCCACTGTATACAATTGCAATGAACCCAACCACTTCCCATTCACTCCCATTGTACACAATCCCAATGGACCCAACCCCTTCCCATTCACTCCCACTGTACACAATCCCAATGGACCCAACCCCTTCTCATTCACTCCCATTGTACAAAATCCCAATGGACCTAAACCCCTTCCCATTCACTCCCACTGTACACAATCCCAATGGACCTAAACCCCTTCCCATTCACTCCCACTGTACACAATCCCAATGGACCCAATTCCTTCCCATTCACTCCCACTGTTCACAGTCCCAATGGACCCAACTCCTTCCCATTCACTCTCACTGTACACAATCCCAATGGATCCAATTCCTTCCCATTTACTCCCACTGTACACAGTCCCAATGGACCCAATTCCTTCCCATTCACTCCCATTGTACACAATCCCAATGGACCAAACCCCTTCCCATTCACTCCCACTCTACACAGTCCCAATGGAGCTAATTCCTTCCTATTCACTCTCACTGTACACAATCCCAATGGACCCAACCCCTTCCCATGCACTCCCATTGTACACAATCCCAATGGACCCAACCCCTTCCCATTCACTTCCACTGTTCACAGTCTCAATGGACCCAACCCCTTCCCATTCACTCCCATTGTACACAATCCCAATGGACCCAACCCCTTCCCATTCACTCCCACTGTACACAATCCCAATGGACCCAACCCCTTCCCATTCACTCCCATTGTACACAATCCCAATGGACCCAACCCCTTCCCATTCACTCCCATTGTACACAATCCCAAAGGACCCAACCCCTTGCCATTCACTCCCACTGTTCACAATCCCAATGGACCCAACCCCTTCCCATTCACTCCCACTGTATACAATCCCAATGGACCCAACCCCTTCCCATTCACTCCCATTGTACACAATCTCAATGGACCCAACCCCTTCCCATTCACTCCCATTGTACACAATCCCAATGGACCCAACCCCTTCCCATTCACTCCCATTGTACACAATCCAAATGGACCAAACCCCTTCCGATTCACTCCCACTCTACACAGTTCCGAATGGACCCAATTCCTTCCGATTCACTCCCACTGTTCACCATCCCAATGGACCCAAACCCTTCCCATTCACTCCCACTGTACACAATCCCAATGGATCCAATTCCTTCCCATTCACTCCCACTGTTCACAGTCCCAATGGACCCAATTCCTTCCCATTCACTCCCATTGTACACAATCCCAATGGACCAAACCCCTTCCCATTCACTCCCACTCTACATAGTCCCAATGCACATAATTCCTTCCCATTCACTCTCACTGTACACAATCCCAATGGACCCAACCCCTTCCCATTCACTCCCATTGTACACAATCCCAATGGACCCAACCCCTTCCCATTCACTCGCACTGTTCACAGTCCCAATGGACCCAACCCCTTCCCATTCACTCCCACTGTACACAATCCCAATGGACACAATCCCTTCCCATTCACTCCCATTGGACACAATCCCAATGGACCTAAACCCCTTCCCATTCACTCCCACTGTACACAATCCCAATAGACCCAACCCCTTCCCATTCACTCCCATTGGACACAATCCCAATGGACCCAACCCCTTCCCATTCACTCCCATTGTACACAATCCCAATGGACCCAACCCCTTCCCATGCACTCCCATTGTACACAATCCCAATGGACCCAACCCCTTCCCATTCACTTCCACTGTTCACAGTCTCAATGCACCCAACCCCTTCCCATTCACTCCCATTGTACACAATCCCAATGGACCCAACCCCTTCCCATTCACTCCCACTGTACACAATCCCAATGGACCCAACCCTTTCCCATTCACTCCCATTGTACACAATCCCAATGGACCCAACCCATTCCCATTCACTCCCATTGTACACAATCCCAATGGACACAACCCCTTCCCATTCACTCCCACTGTTCACAATCCCAATGGACCCAACCCCTTCCCATTCACTCCCACTGTACACAATCCCAATGGACCAAAACCCTTCCCATTCACTCCCACTCTACATAGTCCCAATGCACATAATTCCTTCCCATTCACTCTCACTGTATACAATCCCAATGGACCCAACCCCTTCCCATTCACTCCCATTGTACACAATTCCAATGGACCCAACCCCTTCCCATTCACTCCCACTGTACACAATCCCAATGGACACAATCCCTTCCCATTCACTCCCATTGGACACAATCCCAATGGACCTAAACCCCTTCCCATTCACTCCCACTGTACACAATCCCAATGGACCCAACCCCTTCCCATTCACTCCCATTGGACACAATCCCAATGGACCCAACCCCTTCCCATTCACTCCCATTGTACACAATCCCAATGGACCCAACCCCTTCCCATGCACTCCCATTGTACACAATCCCAATGGACCCAACCCCTTCCCATTCACTTCCACTGTTCACAGTCTCAATGGACCCAACCCCTTCCCATTCACTCCCATTGTACACAATCCCAATGGACCCAACCCCTTCCCATTCACTCCCACTGTACACAATCCCAATGGACCCAACCCCTTCCCATTCACTCCCATTGTACACAATCCCAATGGACCCAACCCCTTCCCATTCACTCCCATTGTACACAATCCCAATGGACACAACCCCTTCCCATTCACTCCCACTGTTCACAATCCCAATGGACCCACCCCCTTCCCATTCACTCCCACTGTACACAATCCCAATGGACCAAAACTCTTCCCATTCACTCCCACTCTACATAGTCCCAATGCACATAATTCCTTCCCATTCACTCTCACTGTACACAGTCCCAATGGACCCAACCCCTTCCCATTCACTCCCATTGTACACAATTCCAATGGACCCAACCCCTTCCCATTCACTCCCACTGTACACAATCCCAATGGACACAACCCCTTCCCATTCACTCCCATTGGACACAATCCCAATGGACACAACCCCATCCCATTCACTCCCATTGGACACAATCCCAATGGACCCAACCCCTTCCCATTCACTCCCATTGTACACAATCCCAATGGACCCAACCCCTTCCCATTCACTCCCATTGTACACAATCCCAATGGACCCAACCCCTTCCCATTCACTTCCACTGTTCACAGTCTCAATGGACCCAACCCCTTCCCATTCACTCCCATTGTACACATTCCCAATGGACCCAACCCCTTCCCATTCACTTCCACTGTACACAATCCCAATGGACCCAACCCCTTCCCATTCACTCCCATTGTACACAATCCCAATGGACCCAACCCCTTCCCATTCACTCCCATTGTAAAAAATCCCAATGGACCCAACCCCTTCCCATTCACTCCCACTGTATACAATCCCAATGGACCCAACCCCTTCCCATTCACTCCCATTGTACACAATCTCAATGGACCCAACCCCTTCCCATTCACTCCCATTGTACACAATCCCAATGGACCCAACCCCTTCCCATTCACTCCCATTGTACACAATCCCAATGGACCAAACCCATTCCCATTCACTCCCACTCTACACAGTCCGAATGGACCCAATTCCTTCCGATTCACTCCCACTGTACACAATCCCAATGGACCCAACCCCTTCCCATTCACTCCCAATGTCCACAATCCCAATGGATCCAATTCCTTCCCATTCACTCCCACTGTTCACAGTCCCAATGGACCCAATTCCTTCCCATTCACTCCCATTGTACACAATCCCAATGGACCCAACCCCTTCCCATTCACTCCCACTGTTCACAGTACCAATGGACCCAATTCCTTCCCATTCACTCCCATTGTACACAATTCCAATGGACCCAACCCCTTCCCATTCACTCCCACTGTACACAATCCCAATGGACACAACCCCTTCCCATTCACTCCCATTGGACACAATCCCAATGGACACAACCCCTTCCCATTCACTCCCATTGGGCACAATCCCAATGGACCCAACCCCTTCCCATTCACTCCCATTGTACACAATCCCAATGGACCCAACCCCTTCCCATTCACTCCCATTGTACACACTCCCAATGGACCCAAACCCCTTCCCATTCATTTCCATTGTTCATAATCCCAATGGACGAAATCCCTTCCCATTCACTCCCATTGTACACAATTCCAATGGACCCAACCCCTTCCCATTCACACCCATTGTACACCGTCCCAATGGACCCAAACCCCTTCCCATTCACTCCCATTGTACACCGTCCCAATGGACACAACCCCTTCCCATTCACTCCCACTGTACACAATCCCAATGGACCCAAATCCCTTCCCATTCACTCCCACTGTACACAATCCCAATGGACCCAAACCCCTTCCCATTCGCTCCCACTGTACACAATCCCAATGGACCCAAACCTTTCCCATTCACTCCCATTGTACACCGTCCCAATGGACACAACCCCTTCCAATTCACTCCCACTGTACACAATCCCAATGGACACAATCCCTTCCCATTCTCTCCCATTGTACACATTCCCAATGGACCCAAACCCTTCCCATTCACTCTCATTGTACACAGTCCCAATGGACCCAAACCCTTTCCATTCACTCCCATTGTACACCGTCCCAATGGACCCAACCCCTTCTCATTCACCCCCACTGTACACAATCCCAATGGACCAAACCCCTTCCCATTCACTTCCATTGTTCATAATCCCAATGGACCTAAAACCCTTCCCATTCACTCCCATTGGACACAATCCCAATGGACCCAAACCCCTTCCCATTCACTCCCATTGTACACCATCCCAATGGATCCAACCCCTTCCCATTCACTCCCACTGTACACAATGCCAATGGATCAAACCCCTTCCCATTCACTCCCACTGTACACAATCCCAATGGACACAACCCCTTCCCATTAACTCCCATTGTACACTTCCCCAATGGACCCAATTCCTTCCCATTCACTCCCACTGTACACAATCCCAATGGACACAACTCCTTCCCATTCACTCCCATTG
This sequence comes from Pristiophorus japonicus, assembly GCF_044704955.1. Taxonomy (NCBI): domain Eukaryota; kingdom Metazoa; phylum Chordata; class Chondrichthyes; family Pristiophoridae; genus Pristiophorus; species Pristiophorus japonicus. The sequence goes on from NW_027253772.1 coordinate 216,949, forward strand.
TACACAATCCTAATGGACCCAAACCCTTCCCATTCACTCAAGTTGTACACAGTCCCAATGGACTCAAACCCTTCGCATTCACTCCCATTGTACACCATCCCAATGGACCCAAACCCTTCCCATTCACTCCCATTGTACACCGTCCCAATGGACCCAACCCCTTCTCATTCACTCCCACTGTACACAATCCCAATGGACCAAACCCCTTCCCATTCACTCCCATTGTACACAATCCCAATGGACACAACCCCTTCCCATTCACTCCCATTGTACACAATCCCAATGGACACAACCCCTTCCCATTCACTCCCATTGGACACAATCCCAATGGACCCAAACCCTTCCCATTCACTCCCATTGTACACAATCCCAATGGACCCAACCCTTTCCCATTCACTCCCACTGTACACCATCTCAATGGACCCAACCCCTTCCCATTCACTCCCATTGGACACCATCCCAATGGACACAAACCCCTTCCCATTCACTCCCATTGGACACAATCCCAATGGACGCAACCCCTTCCCATTCACTCCCATTGTACACAATCCCAATGGACCCAATCCCCTTCCCCTTCACTCCCACTGTACACAATCCCAATGGAGCCAAACAGTTTACAATTGTGGACTCCTGCCCCACTCTATTGGAGAGCCTTGCACTGGTCCTGACTCGCCGCCCTGCCGGTAAAGTCCTTGATGGAAACTCTCTCCACCAGGTACCACCTGGATGCAGGAGATCGTCGACCTGATCGCCACCGACGGGGACCTGTTGAAAAGCCGACGGGCTCCGACGCACCTGAGGTGCCCCTTCCTGGAGATCTGTTCTCCCGCTCGTGTACTTTCAGGTAGGTCCGCGCTTAGAGCTTGCACGGTGCGGTGTTGGGGTGGTGCCATGCGGCAAATGGCCTCGTGGCCTTTACTGCAAGGAGGTTGGTGTGCAACAACAACTTGAATTCATATAGTGCCTCCAACGTAGTGCAACATCCCAAGGAGCTTCGCAGGAGTATTATGAGATTCAACATTCTGACACCGAGCCGCTTAAGGTGAAATTAGGACAGGTGGCTGAAAGCTTGTTCAAAGAGGTCGGTTTTAAGGAGCAACATAAAGCAGGAAAGTGAGGCGGAGATTGAGTTCCAGAGCTTGGGGCCTGTAGGGTGTTTGTTGTTTACTGTACCTGATTCTCAGACCTCGGAACTTATAGTGCAAAAGGACAACACGTGGCACAAAATTTAGGCTTAACCCAGCGTCGGTTATATTACGCAACAAAAACCGACTAAAAACTACAGGACTAGACTTCTGAGAGAAATCGACTGAAGACATACAATCACCATTCCTGGCTGTAGCTATTGTAGGCCCGTGGTCGTCGATTCCGTGACCGATTGGTGGTTCTTCTGTCCATTCTCTGCAGTGTTCCTGTCCTTCTGTCTCTCTGTCCCCTTGGGTTTCTGTGTCCGTATATTTATATCCATAGTATGAATAAGTTTCCCGCTGGGCCGGGGTCCGATTAATGCGCCTGCATCGATGCGGTGATTGGTCCAACTGGCTGTGCTGATGAGGTTGAGAGGCTACTAATTTGCACACGGAGTCGACAGTGCAAAAGATAACTCCTTATCCTGAATGCCCTTGTTATCCAAAAATGTGCATTTCGTCGGGTCCTTTGTTGTCCTGGTTTCTTGCAGACTTGTAGTCTCTGGGGTGAACTGTTTTACCCCCTGCGGCCAATCAACTCCAAGGCTGCTCAGATAGATAGTATCGGTCTCTTTGTCTGTGCGCACAACCAAAGTTTAGTCCTTGATCACAGGGACTGCTGTTAATGGGCGATGAGTCATCGCTTGTTCAGGCTGGGGCCTTTTCGCCTCCCAGGTAGTCCAAATGTTTTTACTTTAAAACAGTTTGTTCATGGCCTCTTCCTGTGCCTTGTTCCATGAAAATAGTTGTACCCTTACAGGTCCAGTCAACAGAAGGCAGAGCCACCGATGGTTGAGCGACTGTAGTCAGGGATGCTCGAGAGGGCAGAATTAGAGGAGCGCAGACATCTCAGGGGTTGTGGGGCTGGAGGGGATTAGAGAGGGGCGAGGGCCATGGAGGGATTTGTCAACACGGAGGAGAATTTTGAAATTGAGGCGTTGCTTAACCGGAAGCCAATGTAGGTCAGCGAGCACAGGGGGTAATGGTTGAGCGGGACTCGGTGTGAGTTAGGACACGGGGCAGTGAGCACAGAGGGTGGTGGGTGAGCGGGACTGGGTATGAGTTAGGACACGGGGCACTGAGCACAGGGGGTGATGGGTGAGCGGGACTGGGTATGAGTTAGGACACGGGGCACTGAGCACAGGGGGTGATGGGTGAGTGGGACTGGGTGTGAGTTAGGACACGGGGCACTGAGCACAGTGGGTGATGGGTGAGCGGGACTGGGTGTGAGTTAGGACACGGGGCACTGAGCACAGGGGGTGATGGGTGAGCGGGACTGGGTGCGAGTTAGGACACGGGGCATTGAGCACAGGGGGTGAAGGGTGAGCGGGACTCGGTGTGAGTTAGGACACAGGGCAGTGAGCACAGTGGGTGACGGGTGAGTGGGACCCGGTGTGAGTTAGGACACAGGGCAGTGAGCACAGTGGGTGACGGATGAGCGGGACTCGGTGTGAGTTAGGACACGGGGCAGTGAGCACAGGGGGTGATGGGTGAGTGGGACTGGGTGTGAGTTAGGACACGGGGCAGTGAGCACAGGGGGTGATGGGTGAGCGGGACTCGGTGTGAGTTAGGACACGGGGCAGTGAGCACAGCGGGTGATGGGTGAGTGGGACTGGGTGTGAGTTAGGACACGGGGGCAGTGAGCACAGGGGGTGATGGGTGAGTGGGACTGGGTGTGAGTTAGGACACAGGGCAGTGAGCACAGGGGGTGATGGATGAGTGGGACTGGGTGTGAGTTAGGACACGGGGCAGTGAGCACAGGGGGTGATGGGTGAGCGGGACTCGGTGCGAGTTAGGACACGGGGCAGTGAGCACAGGGGGTGATGGGTGAGTGGGACTGGGTATGAGTTAGGACACGGGGCACTGAGCACAGGGGGTGATGGGTGAGTGGGACTGGGTGTGAGTTAGGACACGGGGCACTGAGCACAGTGGGTGATGGGTGAGCGGGACTGGGTGTGAGTTAGGACACGGGGGCAGTGAGCACAGGGGGTGATGGGTGAGTGGGACTGGGTGTGAGTTAGGACACAGGGCAGTGAGCACAGGGGGTGATGGATGAGTGGGACTGGGTGTGAGTTAGGACACGGGGCAGTGAGCACAGGGGGTGATGGGTGAGCGGGACTCGGTGCGAGTTAGGACACGGGGCAGTGAGCACAGGGGGTGATGGGTGAGCGGGACTGGGTATGAGTTAGGACACGGGGCACTGAGCACAGGGGGTGATGGGTGAGTGGGACTGGGTGTGAGTTAGGACACGGGGCACTGAGCACAGTGGGTGATGGGTGAGCGGGACTGGGTGTGAGTTAGGACACGGGGCACTGAGCACAGGGGGTGATGGGTGAGCGGGACTGGGTGCGAGTTAGGACACGGGGCATTGAGCACAGGGGGTGAAGGGTGAGCGGGACTCGGTGTGAGTTAGGACACAGGGCAGTGAGCACAGTGGGTGACGGGTGAGTGGGACCCGGTGTGAGTTAGGACACAGGGCAGTGAGCACAGGGGGTGATGGGTGAGCGGGACTGGGTGTGAGTTAGGACACGGGGCAGTGAGCACAGGGGGTGATGGGTGAGCGGGACTCGGTGTGAGTTAGGACACGGGGCAGTGAGCACAGCGGGTGATGGGTGAGTGGGACTGGGTGTGAGTTAGGACACGGGGGCAGTGAGCACAGGGGGTGATGGGTGAGTGGGACTCAGTGCGAGTTAGGACACGGGGGCAGCCGAGTTTTGGATCACCTCTAGTTTACGTGGGGTAGAACGTGGGAGGCCACCCAGGAGTGCGTTGGAATGGTCAAGTCTAGAGGTAACAAAGGCAGGGATGAGGGCTTCAGCAGCGGATGAGCTGAGGCAAGGGGCGGAGACGGGTGATGTTACGGAGGTGGAAGTTTTATAAGAGTAAATAAGTCATGCTACACTTATATCGGGCCTGGTGAGACCACACCTGGAGTATTGTGCACCGTTCTGGTCTCCTTACCTAAGGAAGGATATACTTGCCCCAGAGGGAGAGCAGCGAAGGTTCACCGGACTGATTCCTGGGATGGGGGGATTGTCCTAGAAGGAGCGACTGTGTAGATTGTGTCTGTACTCTCTGGAGTTTAGAAGAATGAGGTGATCTCATTGAAACATGTAAAGGTTCTGAGGGGGCTTGACAGGGTAGATACACGGAGGGTGTTTCCCCCCCGGGGCTGGGGAGTCTAGAACCAGGGGTCACACAGTCTCAGGGTCAGGGGTCGGCCATTGGGGACTGAGATGAGGAGAAACTTCTTCACTCAGAGGGGGGTGAATCTTTGGAACTCTCTGCCCCAGAGGGCTGTGGAGGCTCAGTCTTTGAGCATATTCAAGACAGAATTCGATAGATTTTTGGATATTAAGGGAATCGAGGGATATGGGGATCGGGCGGGAAAGTGGAGTTGAGGTCGAAGGTCAGCGTTGATCTCATTGAGTGTCGGAGCAGGCTCGAGGGGCTGAATGGCCGACTGCTGCTCCTAATCCTTATGTTCTTGCGTTAATGTTCTTTCACAGGGGTGGAGCAACTGTCTAAAGCAACGTCTCCCAGGATGATCAAAACGCATCTCCCCATCCAGCTCATCCCCAAGTCCTTCTGGGAGCAGGGCTGTAAGGTATGGTACCCGAGAGACACGGCTACTACCAGTCCCGCCCGCCTTGCCCATTCTAGGGCCTGGGCCCTTCCCCTGCACTGTGGGGCCCCGGGCCTACCAATGCACTGTGGGGCCTGGGCCCTTCCCCTGCACTGTGGGGCCCCGGGCCTACCCCTGCACTGTGGGGCCCCGGGCCTACCCCTGCACTGTGGGGCCTGGGCCCTTTCCCTGCACTGTGGGGCCCCGGGCCTACCAATGCACTGTGGGGCCTGGGCCCTTCCCCTGCACTGTGGGGCCCCGGGCCTACCCCTGCACTGTGGGGCCTGGGCCCTTTCCCTGCACTGTGGGGCCCCGGGCCTACCCCTGCACTGTGGGGCCTGGGCCCTTTCCCTGCACTGTGGGGCCCCGGGCCTACCCCTGCACTGTGGGGCCTGGGCCCTTCCCCTGCACTGTGGGGCCCCGAGCCTACCCCTGCACTGTGGGGCCTGGGCCCTTCCCCTGCACTGTGGGGCCAGGGCCCTTCTCCTGCATCGTGGGGCCTGGGCCTACCCCTGCACCGTGGGGTCTGGGCCTACCCCTGCACTGTGGGGCCCCGGGCCTACCCCTGCACTGTGGGGCCTGGGCCCTTCCCCTGCACTGTGGGGCCCCGGGCCTACCCCTGCACTGTGGGGCCTGGGCCTACCCCTGCACCGTGGGGCCTGGGCCCTTCCCCTGCACCGTGGGGCCTGGGCCCTTCCCCTGCACTGTGGGGCCTGGGCCCTTCCCCTGCACTGTGGGGCCTGGGCCCATCCACTGCACTGTGGGGTCTCGGGCCTACCCCTGCACTGTGGGGCCTGGGCCTACCCCTGCACTGTGGAGCCTGGGCCCTTCCCCTGCACCGTGGGGCCTGGGCCCTTCCCCTGCACCGTGGGGCCTGGGCCCTTCCCCTGCACTGTGGGGCCTGGGCCCTTCCCCTGCACTGTGGGGCCTGGGCCCATCCACTGCACTGTGGGGTCTCGGGCCTACCCCTGCACTGTGGGGCCTGGGCCTACCCCTGCACTGTGGAGCCTGGGCCCTTCCCCTGCACCGTGGGGCCTGGGCCCTTCTCCTGCACCGTGGGGCCTCGGGCCACCTTGGAGTTTCAAGAATGAGAGGTGATTGAAACATACTGGGGTTATGGGCAGCGGGCGGGGAAGTGGAGCTGAGTCCATGATCAGATCAGCCGTGATCTTATTGAATGGCGGAGCAGGCTCGAGGGGCCGTATGGCCTACTCCTGCTCCTATTTCTTAGGTTCTCAAAATCCTTACAGGGCTTGACAGGGTAGATACAGGGAGGGTGTTTCCCCCCCGGGGCTGGGGAGTCTAGAGCCAGGGGTCACACAGTCTCAGGGTCAGGGGTCGGCCATTGAGGACTGAGATGAGGAGAAACTTCTTCACTCAGAGCGGGGTGAATCTTTGGAATTCTCTGCCCCAGAGGGCTGTGGAGGCTCCGTCTTTGAGTATATTCAAGGCCGAGGTGGATAGATTTTTGGGTATTAAGGGAATCGAGGGATATGGGAACAGTGCAGGAAAGTGGAGTTGAGATCGAAGGTCAGCCGCGATCGTATTAAATGGCGTAACAGGCTCGAGGGGCCGAATGGTCGACTCCTGCTCCTAATTCTTCTGTTCTTCTGTTCTTAGTTGATCTATGTCGCTCGCAACGCCAAGGACAATGCCGTGTCTTATTACCACTTCCACCGGATGAACAAGACGCAACCCGATCCCGGACTGTGGGAGGAGTTCATCGTGAGCTTCATGGAAGGGAAGGGTGAGTGAGTGACCTGTACCCCGGGGAGAGTCGGTGCCCCGGGGACCCGTACCACGGGGAGAGTCAGTGCACTGGGGAGAGTCAGTGCACTGGGGACCCGTACCCTGGGGAGAGTCGGTGCCCCGGGGACCTGTACCCTGGGGAGAGTCAGTGCACTGGGGACCTGTACCCCGGGGAGAGTCAGTACACTGGGGACATGTACCCCGGGGAGAGTCAGTGCACTGGGGACCTGTATCTCGGGGAGAGTCAGTGCACTGGGGACCTGTACCCTGGGGAGAGTCAGTGCCCCGGGGACCTGTACCCTGGGGAGAGTCAGTGCCCTGGGGACCCGTACCCCGGGGAGAGTCAGTGCCCCGGGGACCTGTACCCTGGGGAGAGTCAGTGCACTGGGGACATGTACCCCGGGGAGAGTCAGTGCACTGGGGACCTGGACCCTGGGGAGAGTCAGTGCACTGGGGACCTGTACCCTGGGGAGAGTCAGTGCACTGGGGACCTGTACCCTGGGGAGAGTCAGTGCACTGGGGACCTGTACCCTGGGGAGAGTCAGTGCACTGGGGACCTGTACCCTGGGGAGAGTCAGTGCACTGGGGACCTGTAGTCAGTCGAGGAGGCGGGAGCTCGGAGCAGCTCGAGTCCGGGGTCGGCGAGAGGCGTGCCGGTGCAGCTACAGGGAGAAGGCAAAGATACAAAGGTGACGTCACAGCCTAGGGGGTAAGTGATTGGCTGGTGATTGGTGAGTAGCTTTTCTTTTTCTTCTTATATTGGTCAGTAACTTTTAACATTGTTATTACCAGTTTAAGTGTATCTAAGGGTTAAGACATGGCAGGAGAGCTCGGTCGGGTGTTATGCTCCTCCTGTACCATGTGGGAACTCAGGGACACTTCCGGTGTCCCTGACGACTACGTGTGCGGGAAGTGTGTCCACCTCCAGCTCCTGACGGCCCGCGTTGCGGAGTTGGAGCTGAGGGTGGATTCACTCTGGAGCATCCACGATGCTGAGAATGACGTGAGTATCACGTGTAGTGAGTTGGTCTTACCGCAGGGAAAGGGTCCACAGCCAGATAGGGAATGGAAGACCAGCAGGAAGAGTAGAGCAAGGAAGGTAGTGCAGGGGTCCCCTGCGGTCATCCCCCTGCAAAACAGATACACCGCTTTGGGTACTGTTGAGGGGAATGACTCATCAGGGGAGGGCAGCAGCAGCCAAGTTCATGGCACCATGGCTGGCTCTGCTGCACAGGAGGGCAAGAAAAAGAGTGGGAGAGCAATAGTGATAGGGGATTCAATTGTGAGGGGAATAGATAGGCGTTTCTGCGGCCGCAACCGAGACTCCAGGATGGTATGTTGCCTCCCTGGTGCAAGGGTCAAGGATGTCTCGGAGCGGGTGCAGGACATTCTGAAATGGGAGGGAGAACAGCCAGTTGTCGTGGTGCACATTGGTACCAACGACATAGGCAAAAAAAGGGATGAGGTCCTACGAAACGAATTTAAGGAGCTAGGAGCTAAATTAAAAAGTAGGACCTCAAAAGTAGTAATCTCGGGATTGCTACCAGTGCCACGTGATAGTCAGAGTAGGAATCGCAGGATAGCGCAGATGAATACGTGGCTTGAGCAGTGGTGCAGCAGGGAGGGATTCAAATTCCTGGGGCATTGGGACCGGTTCTGGGGGAGGTGGGACCAGTACAAACCGGATGGTCTGCACCTGGGCAGGACTGGAACCAATGTCCTAGGGGGAGTGTTTGCTAGTGCTGTTGGGGAGGATTTAAACTAATATGGCAGGGGGATGGGAACCAATGCAGGGAGACAGAGGGAAACAAAAAGGAGACAAAAGCAAAAGACAGAAAGGAGATGAGGAAAAGTGGAGGGCAGAGAAACCCATGGCAAAAAACAAAAAGGGCCACTGTACAGCAAAATTCTAAAAGGACAAAGGGTGTTAATAAAACAAGCCTGAAGGCTTTGTGTCTTAATGCAAGGAGTATCCGCAATAAGGTGGATGAATTAATTGTGCAAATAGATGTTAACAAATATGATGTGATTGGGATTACGGAGACGTGGCTCCAGGATGATCAGGGCTGGGAACTCAACATTCAGGGGTATTCAACATTCAGGAAGGATAGAATAAAAGGAAAAGGAGGTGGGGTAGCATTGCTGGTTAAAGAGGAGATTAATGCAATAGTTAGGAAAGACATTAGCTTGGATGATGTGGAATCTATATGGGTAGAGCTGCAGAACACCAAAGGGCAAAAAACGTTAGTAGGAGTTGTGTACAGACCTCCAAACAGTAATAGGGATGTTGGGGAGGGCATCAAACAGGAAATTAGGGGTGCATGCAATAAAGGTGTAGCAGTTATAATGGGTGACTTTAATATGCACATAGATTGGGCTAGCCAAACTGGAAGCAATACGGTGGAGGAGGATTTCCTGGAGTGCATAAGGGATGGTTTTCTAGACCAATATGTTGAGGAACCAACTAGGGGGGAGGCCATCTTAGACTGGGTGTTGTGTAATGAGAGAGGATTAATTAGCAATCTCATTGTGCGAGGCCCCTTGGGGAAGAGTGACCATAATATGGTGGAATTCTGCATTAGGATGGAGAATGAAACAGTAATTTCAGAGACCATGGTCCAGAACTTAAAGAAGGGTAACTTTGAAGGTATGAGGCGTGAATTGGCTAGGATAGATTGGCGAATGATACTTAGGGGGTTGACTGTGGATGGGCAATGGCAGACATTTAGAGACCGCATGGATGAAGTACAACAATTGTACATTCCTGTCTGGCGTAAAAATAAAAAGGGGAAGGTGGCTCAACCGTGGCTATCTAGGGAAATCAGGGATAGTATTAAAGCCAAGGAAGTGGCATACAAATTGGCCAGAAATAGCAGCGAACCTGGGGACTGGGAGAAATTTAGAACTCAGCAAAGGAGGACAAAGGGTTTGATTAGGACAGGGAAAATGGAGTACGAGAAGAAGCTTGCAGGGAACATTAAGGCGGATTGCAAAAGTTTCTATAGGTATGAAAAGAGAAAGAGGTTAGTAAAGACAAACGTAGGTCCCCTGCAGTCAGAATCAGGGGAAGTCATAACGGGGAACAAAGAAATGGCGGACCAATTGAACAAGTACTTTGGTTCGGTATTCACTAAGGAGGATACAAACAACCTTCCGGATATAAAAGGGGTCAGAGGGTCTAGTAAGGAGGGGGAACTGAGGGAAATCTTTATTAGTCGGGAAATTGTGTTGGGGAAATTGATGGGATTGAAGGCCGATAAATCCCCAGGGCCTGATGGATTGCATCCTAGAGTACTTAAGGAGGTGGCCTTGGAAATAGCGGATGCATTGACAGTCATTTTCCAACATTCCATTGACTCTGGATCAGTTCCTATGGAGTGGAGGGTAGCCAATGTAACCCCACTTTTTAAAAAAGGAGGGAGAGAGAAAACAGGGAATTATAGACCGGTCAGCCTGACCTCAGTAGTGGGTAAAATGATGGAATCAATTATTAAGGATGTCATAGCAGTGCATCTGGAAAATGGTGACATGATAGGTCCAAGTCAGCATGGATTTGTGAAAGGGAAATCATGCTTGACAAATCTTCTGGAATTTTTTGAGGATGTTTCCAGTAAAGTGGACAAAGGAGAACCAGTTGATGTGGTATATTTGGACTTTCAGAAGGCTTTCGACAAGGTCCCACACAAGAGATTAATGTGCAAAGTTAAAGCACATGGGATTGGGGGTAGTGTGCTGATGTGGATTGAGAACTGGTTGTCAGACAGGAAGCAAAGAGTAGGAGTAAATGGGTACTTTTCAGAATGGCAGGCAGTGACTAGTGGAGTGCCGCAAGGTTCTGTGCTGGGGCCCCAGCTGTTTACATTGTACATTAATGATTTAGACGAGGGGATTAAATGCAGTATCTCCAAATTTGCAGATGATACTAAGTTGGGTGGCAGTGTGAGCTGCGAGGAGGATGCTATTAGGCTGCAGAGTGACTTGGATAGGTTAGGTGAGTGGGCAAATGCATGGCAGATGAAGTATAATGTGGATAAATGTGAGGTTATCCACTTTGGTGGTAAAAACAGAGAGACAGACTATTATCTGAATGGTGACAGATTAGGAAAAGGGAAGGTGCAACGAGACCTGGGTGTCATGGTACATCAGTCATTGAAGGTTGGCATGCAGGTACAGCAGGCGGTTAAGAAAGCAAATGGCATGTTGGCCTTCATAGCGAGGGGATTTGAATACAGGGGCAGGGAGGTGTTGATACAGTTGTACAGGGCCTTGGTGAGGCCACACCTGGAATATTGTGTACAGTTTTGGTCTCCTAACTTGAGGAAGGACATTCTTGCTATTGAGGGAGTGCAGCGAAGGTTCACCAGACTGATTCCCGGGATGGCGGGACTGACCTATCAAGAAAGATTGGATCAACTGGGCTTGTATTCACTGGAGTTCAGAAGAATGAGAGGGGATCTCATAGAAACGTTTAAAATTCTGACGGGTTTAGACAGGTTAGATGCAGAAAGAATGTTCCCAATGTTGGGGAAGTCCAGAACCAGGGGTCACAGTCTGAGGATAAGGGGTAAGCCATTTAGGACCGAGATGAGGAGAAACTTCTTCACCCAGAGAGTGGTGAACCTGTGGAATTCTCTACCACAGAAAGTAGTTGAGGCCAATTCACTAAATATATTCAAAAGGGAGTTAGATGAAGTCCTTACTACTCGGGGGATCAAGGGTTATGGCGAGAAAGCAGGAAGGGGGTACTGAAGTTTCATGTTCAGCCATGAACTCATTGAATGGCGGTGCAGGCTAGAAGGGCTGAATGGCCTACTCCTGCACCTATTTTCTATGTTTCTATGTTTCTATGTACCCCGGGGAGAGTCAGTGCACTGGGGACCTGTACCCCGGGGAGAGTCAGTGCACTGGGGACCTGTACCCTGGGGAGAGTCAGTGCCCCGGGACCTGTACCCTGGGGAGAGACAGTGCACTGGGGACCCATACCCCGGGGAGAGTCAGTGCCCCGGGGACCTGTACCCTGGGAGAGTCAGTGCACTGGGGACCCGTACCCCGGGGAGAGTCAGTGCACTGGGAACCTGTACCCTGGGGAGAGTCAGTGCACTGGGGACCTGTACCCTGGGAGAGTCAGTGCACTGGGGACCCGTACCCCGGGGAGAGTCAGTGCACTGGGGACCTGTACCCTGGGGAGAGTCAGTGCACTGGGGACATGTACCCTGGGGAGAGTCGGTGCCCCGGGGACCTGTACCCTGGGGAGAGTCAGTGCACTGGGGACCTGTTCCCTGGGGAGAGTCGGTGCACTGGGGACCTGTACCCTGGGGAGAGTCAGTGCACTGGGGACCTGTACCCCGGGGAGAGTCGGTGCCCCAGGGACCTGTACCCTGGGGAGAGTCAGTGCACTGGGGACCTGTACCCCAGGGAGAGTCAGTGCACTGGGGACCTGTACCCCGGGGAGAGTCGGTGCCCCAGGGACCTGTACCCTGGGGAGAGTCAGTGCCCCAGGGACCTGTACCCCGGGGAGAGTCGGTGCCCCAGGGACCTGTACCCTGGGGAGAGTCGGTGCCCCAGGGACCTGTACCCCGGGGAGAGTCAGTGCACTGGGGACATGTACCCTGGGGAGAGTCAGTGCCCCGGGGACCTGTACCCTGGGGAGAGTCAGTGCACTGGGGACCTGTACCCTGGGGAGAGTCGGTGCCCCAGGGACCTGTACCCCGGGGAGAGTCAGTGCACTGGGGACCTGTACCCCGGGGAGAGTCAGTGCACTGGGGACCTGTACCCTGGGGAGAGTCGGTGCCTGTGGGAAAAGCCTGTTTTTCCCCTTCGATCCTGCCACTAATTTGGCTCTCTTTCCCCTCTCCATTCTCAGTGGCCTGGGGCTCTTGGTATGACCACGTGAAGGGATTCTGGGAACAGAGGAAAAAGCATCGGATTCTCTACGTGTTCTTTGAAGACATGAAAGAGGTGGGACATCAGGACATAAGAAATAGGAGCAGGAGTCGGCCTTTTGGCCCCTCGAGCCTGCTCCACCATTTAATACGATCATGGCTGATCTGATCATGGACTCAGCTCCACTTCCCCGCCCACTCCCCATAACCCCTTATCCCCTTATCAGTTAAGAAACTGTCTATTTCGGCCTTAAGTATATTCAGTGTCCCAGCCTCCACAGCTCTCTGGGGCAGAGAATTCCACAGATTTACAACCCTCTGAGAGAAGAAATTCCTCCTCATCTCAGTTTTAAATGGGCGGCCCCTTATTCTAAGACCATGCCCCCTAGTTCTAGTCTCCCCCATCAGTGGGAACATCCTCTCTGCATCCACCTTGTCAAGCCCCCTCATAATCTTATACGTTTCGATAAGATCACCTCTCATTCTTCTGAATTCCAATGAGTAGAGGCCCAACCTCCTCAACCTTTCCTCATAAGTCAACCCCCTCATCCCCGGAATCAACCGAGTGAACCTTCTCTGAACTGCCTCCAAAGCAAGTATATCCTTTCGTAAATACGGAAACCAAAAGTGCACGCAGTACTCCAGGTGTGGCCTCAACAATACCTTATATAACTGCAGCAAGACTTAATTGCAAGGCTGCCCAGTGTGTGTAACTGGGGTGAGGGGGGTGAGAGGGTTAATCCTCTCCGATAGGGAACAGACTGCTCGGTGTGTGTAACTGGGGAGAGGGGGGTGCGAGGGTTAATCCCCTCCGATAGGGAACAGACTGCTCGGTGTGTGTAACTGGGGAGAGGGGGGTGAGAGGGTTAATCCCCTCCGATAGGGAACAGACTGCTCGGTGTGTGTAACTGGGGAGAGGGGGGTGAGAGGGTTAATCCCCTCCGATAGGGAACAGACTGCTCGGTGTGTGTAACTGGGGAGAGGGGGGTGAGAGGGTTAATCCCCTCCGATAGGGAACAGACTGCTCGGTGTGTGTAACTGGGGAGAGGGGGGTGAGAGGGTTAATCCCCTCCGATAGGGAACAGACTGCTCGGTGTGTGTAACTGGGGAGAGGGGGGTGAGAGGGTTAATCCCCTCCGATAGGGAACAGACTGCTCGGTGTGTGTAACTGGGGAGAGGGGGGTGAGAGGGTTAATCCCCTCCGATAGGGAACAGACTGCTCGGTGTGTGTAACTGGGGAGAGGGGGGTGAGAGGGTTAATCCCCTCCGATAGGGAACAGACTGCTCGGTGTGTATAACTGGGAGAGGGGGGTGAGAGGGTTAATCCCCTCCGATAGGGAACAGACTGCTCGGTGTGTGTAACTGGGGAGAGGGGGGTGAGAGGGTTAATCCCCTCCGATAGGGAACAGACTGCTCGGTGTGTGTAACTGGGGAGAGGGGGGTGAGAGGGTTAATCCCCTCCGATAGGGAACAGACTGCTCGATGTGTGTAACTGGGAGAGGGGGGTGAGAGGGTTAATCCCCTCCGATAGGGAACAGACTGCTCGGTGTGTGTAACTGGGAGAGGGGGGTGAGAGGGTTAATCCCCTCCGATAGGGAACAGACTGCTCGGTGTGTGTAACTGGGGAGAGGGGGGTGAGAGGGTTAATCCCCTCCGATAGGGAACAGACTGCTCGGTGTGTGTAACTGGGAGAGGGGGGTGAGAGGGTTAATCCCCTCCAATAGGGAACAGACTGCTCGATGTGTGTAACTGGGGAGAGGGGGGTGAGAGGGTTAATCCCCTCCGATAGGGAACAGACTGCTCGGTGTGTGTAACTGGGAGAGGGGGGTGAGAGGGTTAATCCCCTCCGATAGGGAATAGACTGCTCGGTGTGTGTAACTGGGGAGAGGGGGGTGAGAGGATTAATCCTCTCCGATAGGGAACAGACTGCTCGGTGTGTGTAACTGGGGAGAGGGGGGTGAGAGGGTTAATCCCCTCCGATAGGGAACAGGCTGCTCGATGTGTGTAACTGGGACAGGGGGGTGAGAGGGTTAATCCCCTCCGATAGGGAACAGACTGCCCGGTGTGTGTAACTGGGAGAGGGGGGTGAGAGGGTTAATCCCTTCCGATAGGGAACAGACTGCTCGGTGTGTGTAACTGGTGAGAGGGTTAATCCCCTCCGATAGGGAACAGACTGCTCGGTGTGTGTAACTGGGGAGAGGGGGGTGAGAGGGTTAATCCCCTCCGATAGGGAACAGACTGCTCGGTGTGTGTAACTGGGAGAGGGGGGTGAGAGGGTTAATCCCCTCCGATAGGGAACAGGCTGCCCGGTGTGTGTAACTGGGAGAGGGGGGTGAGAGGGTTAATCCCTTCCGATAGGGAACAGACTGATCGGTGTGTGTAACTGGGGAGAGGGGGGTGAGAGGGTTAATCCCCTCCGATAGGGAACAGGCTGCCCAGTGTGTGTAACTGGGGAGAGGGGGGTGAGAGGGTTAATCCCCTCCGATAGGGAACAGGCTGCCCGGTGTGTGTAACTGGGGAGAGGGGGGTGAGAGGGTTAATCCCCTCCGATAGGGAACAGGCTGCCCCAGTGTCTGACTGTAACTTGTTTTCCAGGACCCGAAGAGGGAAATACTGAAGGTGATGCAGTTCATGGGGAAGGATTTATCGGATGAGAAGATTAAAATCATTACTCAGAATACCTCCTTCCAGGTGATGAAAGACAACCCCATGGCCAATTACAGCTCCTTCCCCCCCGCCATCCTCGATCACAGTATCTCGCCCTTCATGAGGAAAGGTCAGGATCTCTCGCTCTCTCTCTATCTATCTATCTCTGTCTCTCGCTCTCTGTCTCTCTCTCTGTCTCTGCCTCTCGCTCTCTGTCTCTCTCTGTCTCACTCTCTGTCTCTGTCTCTCTCTCTCTCTCTATCTATCTATCTGTCTCTCTCTGTCTCTCTATCTATCTATCTTTGTCTCTCTCTCTGTCTCTCTCTATCTCTCTCTATCTATCTTTGTCTTTTTCTCTTTCTCTATCTATCTCTCTCTATCTATCTATCCTTGTCTCTCTCTCTCTCTCTCTCTCTCTATCTCTCTCTATCTATCTATCTTTGTCTCTCTCTCTCTGTCTCTCTCCCTCTCTGTCTCTCTCTATCTCTCTCTATCTATCTGTGTGTCTCTCTGTCTGTCACTCTTTCTCTTTCTCTCTCTGTCTTTCTCTGTCGCTCCCTCTCTCTCTGTCTCTCCCTCTCACTGTCTCTCTCTCTCTCTCTCTGTGTTTGTCTCTCACTCTCTGTCTCTCACTCTGTCTCTTGCTCTTTGTCTCTCTCTTTCTCGCTCTCTTTGTCTCCCTCTATCTCTCTCACTGTCTCGCTCTCTGTCTCTCCCTCTCACTGTCTCTCCCTCTCTCTCTCTCGCTCTCTTTGTCTCCTTCTATCTCTCTCTCTGTCTCTCTCTCTCTCTCTCTCCCTCTCTTTGTCTCCTTCTATCTCTCTCTCTGTCTCTCTCTCTCTCTCTCTCCCTCTCTTTGTCTCCTTCTATCTCTCTCTCTGTCTCTCTCTCTCTCTCTCCCTCTCTTTGTCTCCCTCTATCTCTCTCACTGTCTCGCTCTCTCTCTCTCTCCCTCGCTCTCTCTCTCACTCTGTCCGTCTGTCTCTCTCTCTCTGTCCGTCTCTCCCTCGCTCTCTCTCTCCCTGTAGAACCGATCACCATGGTAACGCTCTGTCTTTCCCTACTCCCGATCCAGGAGTGGTTGGCGATTGGAAAACTCACTTCACCGTGGCTGAGAGCGAGGCCTTTGAAGCAGATTACCGCCGCAAAATGGGGCAGTGCTCGCTCAGGTTCCGCCTGCACATCTAATGGACGCCCTGCATCGTGGGGCCTCGGGCCTTCCCCTGCATCGTGGGGCCTCGGGCCCTTCCCCTGCACCGTGGGGCCTCGGGCCTTCCCCTGCATCGTGGGGCCTCGGGCCTTCCCCTGCACCGTGGGGCCTCGGCCCTTCCCCTGCATCGTGGGGCCTCGGGCCCTTCCCCTGCACCGTGGGGCCTCGGCCCTTCCCCTGCACCGTGGGGCCTCGGGCCCTTCCCCTGCACCGTGGGGCCTCGGGCCTTCCCCTGCACCGTGGGGCCTCGGGCCTTCCCCTGCACCGTGGGGCCTCGGGCCTTCCCCTGCACCGTGGGGCCTCGGGCCTTCCCCTGCACCATGGGGCCTCGGGCCCTTCCCCTGCACCGTGGGGCCTCGGCCCTTCCCCTGCACCGTGGGGCCTCGGGCTCTTCCCCTGCACCGTGGGGCCTCGGCCCTTCCCCTGCATCGTGGGGCCTCGGGCCCTTCCCCTGCACCATGGGGCCTCGGCCCTTCCCCTGCACCGTGGGGCCTCGGGCCTTCCCCTGCACCGTGGGGCCTCGGGCCCTTCCCCTGCACCGTGGGGCCTCGGGCCCTTCCCCTGCACCGTGGGGCCTCGGGCCCTTCCCCTGCACCGTGGGGCCTCGGGCCCTTCCCCTGCATCGTGGGGCCTCGGGCCTTCCCCTGCACCGTGGGGCCTCGGGCCCTTCCCCTGCATCGTGGGGCCTCGGGCCTTCCCCTGCACCGTGGGGCCTCGGGCCCTTCCCCTGCACCGTGGGGCCTCGGGCCTTCCCCTGCACCGTGGGGCCTAGGGCCTTCCCCTGCACCGTGGGGCCTCGGCCCTTCCCCTGCACCGTGGGGCCTCGGGCCTTCCCCTGCACCGTGGGGGCCTCGGGCCTTCCCCTGCATCGTGGGGCCTCGGGCCTTCCCCTGCACCGTGGGGCCTCGGCCCTTCCCCTGCACCGTGGGGCCTCGGGCCTTCCCCTGCACCGTGGGGCCTCGGCCCTTCCCCTGCACCGTGCGGCCTCGGGCCTTCCCCTGCACCGTGGGGCCTCGGGCCTTCCCCTGCACCGTGGGGCCTCGGGCCTTCCCCTGGTGTCCCTGCATTGTGGGGCCTCGGTTTAACATTTCGTCCGAAAGCTGGCACCTCCGACAGTGCAGCACTCCCTCAGTACTGCCCCTCCAACAGTGCAGCACTCCCTCAGTACTGCCCCTCCGACAGTGCGGCGCTCCCTCAGTACTGCCCCTCCGACAGTGCACACTCCCTCAGCACTTGCCCGATGTTATGTATGTAACTATGTAATACTGGCCACCAGAGGGCGCGACTGTTGGAGTCCTAATGGTCACCTACGCACACACGTGCAGGGCCAGTATAAAAGGTGCGCTGCCATGTTGTTTAGGCACTCTGGAGTTGTAATAAAGACTAAGGTCTCACTACGTTTAGCTCACAGTACTCAGCCTCGTGGAGTTCTTCTGTACGTAACAATTGGCGACGAGTAACAGAATACAAACCTTCACGCAACCATGGCTGCCGTTGGAATATTAGAGAGATTGGTAGAGGGTGATGACTGGGACGCCTTCGACGAGGGTTTCGACCAGTACTTCGTGGCCAACGAGCTGGGGGGAGACACTAACGTGGCCAAGTGCAGGGCGGTTCTCCTCACTGTCTGTGGGCCTAAAGTACACGGCCTCATCAAGAATCTGCTCGCACCGACGGAGTAGGAATATACAGAGCTGTGCACACTGGTTCGGGGCCACCTCAAGCCGAAGGGGAGTCCCCTCATGGCCAGCTATCGTTGTTACACGCACCATGGCTCCGGGAGCCAGGGCGTGGCGGATTATGTCGCCGACCTGGGAGGCCTCGCGGGACCGTGCGGTTCTGGAGCTGCGTTGAGGGCAAATGCTGCGGGACTTTTCCGTGCTGGGCATCGGCCACGAGGTCGTCCTTCGAAAGCTGCTGGTTGCCGAAACCCTTGGCCCTGCGCGGGGCCATCGCGACCGCCCAGGCGTGCGTGGCCGCGGGTCGATAAGACCAAACGTTGAAGCTCACCGGCAGGTACTGTGCATAAATTGACGTCGCTGGCAGGCCGAACTGCGTCCGGCAGGGCCTACACGTCTGGGGCCGCAGGACCTGCGATGGCTCAAGAGTCCGCCGTCGGGGGTGAATGTGAATCCATTAGCAGCGTGTTGGCCCTGCGGGGGCGGGGTGGGGGGGTTAATCATCGGGCCCATCAATGTCGATTCAAGCACCGCGTGTGCAAAGGCTGCACAATGATGGGGCACGTCCAGCGATCGAGCAAGCGTGCTGCGACACACCACGTGGCAGAGGACGATCGATCCGGCGTCGACCACGCAGCACAGGCAACTCGACCCGAGGAAGAAGTGTACGGGGTACGTAACCTTCACCACCAAGAGCCCCCCGATAATGCTGAAAGTCAAATGAAATGGAGTTCCAGGATCCATGGCGTCGGACACGGACGCGAGTCAGTCAATAATGGGTCAGAAGGCTTTCGAGGATCTGTGGGGTAGCAAGGCACAAAGGCCCAAACTGAGCCCGCTTAACACAAAGCTGCGCACCTTCACCAAAGAGCTCGTACCAGTTATTGGAAGGGTGGCAGTGAAGGTATCGTATGATGGAGCTGTGCGTGACCTATCATTGTGGATTGTTCCAGTCGATAGCCCAACGCTGTTCAGCAGAGGCTGGCTAGAAAAGATTAGATGGAGCCGGAACGACATCAAAGCCCTGTCTTCAGTGGATAACGCCTCGTGTGCTCAAGTGCTGAGCAAGTTTCCCTCGCTGTTCGGACCAGGCATCAGCAACTTCACAGGTGCCAAGGTACAGATCCATCTCGGCCCCGATGCACGGCCCGTCCATCACAAGGCTCGGTGAGGTTCCGTACATGATGAGGGAGAGAGTCGAGATCGAACTGGACAGATTGCAACGAGAAGGAATCATATCGGCAGTCAAGTTCAACGAGTGGGGCAGTCCGATCGTTCCGGTGCTGAAAAGCGATGGCACGGTCAGAATCGGCGGACACTACAAGGTAACGATCAACCGAGTCTTGTTACAGGACCAGTACCCACTACCCAAGGCGGATGACCTGTTCGCAACGTTAGCGGGGGGAGGGGATGTCGTTCGCCAAGTTGGACCTAACCTCTGCCTACATGGCACAGGAGCTGGCTGAATCTTCGAAAAGACTGACGTGCATCAACCCGCACAAAGGACTGTTTATCTACCACAGGTGCCCTTTTGGGATGCGCTCAGCTGCAGCCATTTTCCAGAGAAACATGGAGAGTTTGCTGAAATCTGTTCCGTGCGCCGTTGTGTTTCAAGATGGCATCCTGACCACCGGGCGTGACACCATCGAACTCCTGCACAACCTGGAAACGGTTCTGAGTCGCCGAGACAGGGTGGGACTCGGGCTGAAACGCTCCAAGTGTGTTTTCCTGGCGCCCGCAGCCGAATTCTTGGGGAGAAAGATTGCAGCAGACGGCATCAGGCCCCGCGGGCTCAAAGACAGAGGCCATCAAGGATGCACCCAGACCACAGAAATGTGACGGAGCTGCGTTCGTTCCTGGGACTCCTCAACTGTTTCGGTAACTTTCTAACCGGGTTGAGCACTTTGCTGGAGCCATTGCACATGTTGCCACGGAAGGGTGACAATTGGGCTTGGGGCAAATCTCGAGACACAGCTTTTGAGGCGGCCAGGAACCTGCCATGTTCAAATAAGTTACTTGTGCACTATGACCCATGTCAGCGTTTAGTGCTGGCTTGTGACGGCCTCATCGTACGAGATCGGCTGTGTGTTACGGCAAGCCAATGTATCGGGCAAACTCCAACCAGTTGCATACGCGTCTCGAAGTCTGTCTAAGGCTGAAAGAGCCTATAGTGTGGTCAAGAAAGAGGCGTTAGCTTGTGTATATGGGGTTAAGAAAATGCACCAATACCTCGTTGGACTGAGGTTTGAGCTTGAAACTGACCACAAGCCTTTGAGTTCGCTGTTTCCAGAGAGCAAAGGAACAAACATCGATGCATCATCCCGCATCCAAAGATGGGCACTAACATCGTCCACTTATGACTACGTTACCCGCCACAGACCAGGCACCGGGAACTGTGCCGATGCTCTCGGGGTTGAAATGGCGCAGCCCCGCTGATTTGCCTCTTGCCTGGATCCTGTGCCATCACGAGTAAAAAGTCGCGTCCTAAATGGGAGCTGGTCGGCCGTTCCCGGGGAAATGCAAGGTGGAATTAAGCCGTTTCACCGAGGCGAAGGAGAAACGTCCATCCAGCCGGATTGGCTCTTTTCGGGGTAGTCGGGTGGTTTTGCCAAAAGAAAGAGGCTGGGAAGCGTTTATACGCGACCTACACAGTGCCCACCCAGGCATTGTCATGATGAAGGCTCTCGCCAGGCCGCACGTTTGGTGGCCCGGCATTGACTCGGACTTGCAGTCATGCGCACACCAGTGTAACACTTGCTCGCAGTTGGGCAATGCACCAAGGGAGGCCCCGATGAGTCTGTGGTCATGGCCCACCAAACCGTGGTCCAGGATCCACGTAGATTTCGCTGGCCTCTTTCTCGGAAAGATGTCCCCAGTCGCAGTGGACGCTTACTCCAAATGGATCGAACGTGTAACGATATCATCGCCACCATTGAAAACCTCCGGGCCGCGTTCGCCGCCCATGGCTTGCCCGACGTCCTTGTCAGTGTCAGTGGACCGTGTTTGGCCAGCTCGGGATTCAACGAGTTCAGGACCAGCAACGGCATCAGGCAATGCCAGGTCTGCCCCGTTTAAGGCCGCGTCCAACGGCCAGTGGAGCGGGCAGTCAGAACCATCAAGCAGAGCCCGGAGCACCGGACGGACGGCTCCCTGCATTCCCGCGTGTCTCGCGTTCTGCTCCGTGACCGGACGCGACCCCACTCGCTCACCGGGGTTCCCCCGGCACAATTGTTAATGAAGAGAGCCCTCAAAACCAGCCTCTCCCTAGTCCATACGAACATAAGAATTAGGAACAGGAGGAGGCCGTCTAGCCCCTCGAGCCTGCTCCGCCACTCAACAAGATCACGGCTGATCTGGCCGTGGACTCAGCTCCACTTTACCCGCCCGCTCCCCGTAACCCTTAATTCCCTTATTGGTTAAAAATCTATCTATCTGTGACTTGAATACATTCAATGAGCTAGCCTCAACTGCTTCCCTGGGCAGAGAATTCCACAGATTCACAACCCTCTGGGAGAAGAAATTCCTTCTCAACTCGGTTTTAAATTGGCTCCCCCGTATTTTGAGGTTGTGCCCCCTAGTTCTAGTCTCCCCGACCAGTAGAAACAACCTCTCCGCCTCTATCTTGTCTATCCCTTTCATTATTTTAAATGTTTGTATAAGATCACCCCTCATCTTTCTGAACTCCAACGAGTAAAGACCCAGTCTGCTCAATCTATCATCATAAGGTAACCCCCTCATCTCCGGAATCAGCCGAGTGAATCGTCTCTGTACCCCCTCCAAAGCTAGTATATCCTTCCTTAAGTAGGGTGACCAAAACTGCACGCAGTACTCCAGGTGCGGCCTCACCAATACCCTGTACAGTTGCAGCAGGACCTCCCTGCTTTTGTACTCCATCCCTCTCTCAATGAAGGCCAACATCCCATTCGCCTTCCTGATTACCTGCTGCACCTGAAAACTAACTATTTGGGATTCATGCACAAGGACCCCCAGGTCCCTCTGCACCGCAGCATGTTGTAATTTCTCAAATAATATTCTCTTTTACTGTTTTTTTTCCCCAAGGTGGATGACCTCACATTTTCCGACATTGTATTCCATCTGCCAAACCTTCGCCCATTCGCTTAACCTATCCAAATCTCTCTGCAGCCTCTCTGTGTCCTCTCCACAACCCGCTTTCCCATTAATCCACCTGGATCTCAATGATCACGTGGAAACCCAGCGACACGGGCAGAACATGTACCACGATCGCGCGGCTGTATTGCGGACGTTGATGTTAACGGCCCTGTGTTTGTCCTGAATTACGGTCATGGTCCCAAGTGGGTTGCGGGCACGGTCTTGGCCAAGGAGGGGACCAGGGTCTTGATAGTCAAACTGTTAGATGGCCAAACGTGCAGAAAGCATCTGGATCAGACCAAATTGCGATTTGCTGACAACCAGGAACGACTTGAAGAGGACATCACCATCGACGATCCGCCAACACACACCCAACCAGCAATCGACCTCGCTGTCAATCACAACGATGAAGCCACCGTTCCTGACAGTCCGGTCAGACCAGCCGTGGTGCAGTACAACAATGTTCCAACCAACTCACACACACTCACTTAGACGATCAACCAGGGAGAGAAGGGCCCCGAATCGCCTCAACTTGTGAATAACTTGTACCAAAGACTTTGGGGGGGGAGTGATGTTATGTATGTAACTATATCATACTTGCCACCAGAAGGCGCGACAGTTGGAGCCCTAATGGTCACCGGGACACCTCGTGTCAGGCCAGTATAAAAGGTCGGCTGCCTTGTTGTTGAGGCACTCCGGAGTTATAATAAACAAGACTAAGCTCACATTAGTTTTAGCTCACAGCACTCAGCCTCGTGCAGTTCTTCTACATAATAGTTACAGAGATAGGGAGGGGTGTCGGGCGGGAGGAGGTTACAGAGATAGGGAGGGGTGTAGGGGCTGGAGGAGGTTACAGAGATAGGGAGGGGTGTCGGGGCTGGAGGAGGTTACAGAGATAGGGAGGGGTGTCAGGGCTGGAGGAGGTTACAGAGATAGGGAGGGGTGTTGGGGCTGGAGGAGGTTACAGAGATAGGGAAGGGTGTAGGGACTGGAGGAGGTTACAGAGCTAGGGACGGGTGTAGGGGCTGGAGGAGGTTACAGAGATAGGGAGGGATGTAGGGGCTGGAGGAGGTTACAGAGATAGAGAGGGGTGTAGGGGCTGGAGGAGGTTACAGAGATAGGGAGGGGTGTAGGGGCTGCAGGGGGTTACAGAGATAGGGAGGGGTGTAGGGGCTGGAGGGGGTTACAGAGATAGGGAGGGGTGTAGGGGCTGGAGGGGGTTACAGAGATAGGGAGGGGTGTAGGGGCTGGAGGGGATTACAGAGATAGGGAGGGGTGTAGGGGCTAGAAGAGGTTACAGAGATAGGGAGGGGTTTCGGGGCGAGAGGAGGTTACAGAGATAGGGAGGGGTGTAGGGGCTGGAGGAGATAGGGAGGGGTGTAGGGGCTGGAGGAGGTTACAGAGATAGGGAGGGGTGTAGGGGCTGGAGGAGGTTACAGAGATAGGGAGGGGTGTAGAGGCTGGAGGAGGTTATAGAGATAGGGAGGGGTGTAGGGGCTGGAGGAGGTTACAGAGATAGGGAGGGGTGTAGTGGCGGGAAGAGGTTACAGAGATAGGGCGGATTTAGGGACTGGAGGAGGTTACAGAGATAGGGAGGGGTGTAGGGACTGGAGGAGGTTACAGAGATAGGGAGTGGTGTAGGGACTGGAGGGGGTTAGAGATAGGGAGGGGTTTCGGGGCGAGAGGAGGTTACAGAGATAGGGAGGGGTGTAGGGGTTGGAGGGGGTTACAGAGATAGGGAGGGGTGAAGGGGCTGGAGCAGGTTACAGAGATAGGGAAGTGTGTAGGGACTGGAGGAGGTTACAGAGATAGGGAGGGGTGTAGGGGCTGGAGGGGGTTACAGAGATAGGGAGGGGTGTAGGGGCTGGAGGAGGTTACAGAGATAGGGAGGGGTGTAGGGGCTGGAGGGGGTTACAGAGATAGGGAGGGGTGTAGGGGCTGGAGGGGGTTACAGAGATAGGGAGGGGTGTAGGGGCTGGAGGAGGTTACAGAGATAGGGAGGGGTGGAGGGGTGTAGGGGCTGGAGGAGGTTACAGAGATAGGGAGGGGTGTAGGGGCTTGAGGAGGTTACAGAGATAGGGAGGGGTGTAGGGGCTGGAGGAGATAGGGAGGGGTGTAGGGACTGGAGGGGATTACAGAGATAGGGAGGGGTGTAGGGGCTGGAGGATGTTACAGAGATAGGGAGGGGTTTCGGGGCGAGAGGAGGTTACAAAGATAGGGAGGGGTGTAGGGACTGGAGGAGGTTACAGAGATAGGGAGGGGTGTAGGGGCTGGAGGAGGTTACAGAGATATGGAGGGGTGTAGGGGCTGGAGGAGGTTACAGAGATAGGGAGGGGTTTCGGGGCGAGAGGAGGTTACAGAGATAGGGAGGGGTGTAGGGGCTGGAGGAGGTTACAGAGATAGGGAGGGGTGTAGGGGCTGGAGGAGGTTACAGAGATAGGGAGGGGTGTAGGGACTGGAGGAGATAGGGAGGGGTGTAGGGACTGGAGGAGTTACAGAGATAGGGAGGGGTGTAGGGGCTGGAGGAGATAGGGAGGGGTGTAAGGGCTGGAGGAGGTTACAGAGATAGGGAGGGGTGTAGGGGCTGGAGGAGGTTACAGAGATAGGGAGGGGTGTAGAGACTGGAGGAGGTTACAGAGATAGGGAGGGGTGTAGGGACTGGAGGAGGTTATAGAGATAGGGAGGGGTGTAGGGGCTGGAGGAGTTACAGAGATAGTTAGGGGTGTAGGGACTGGAGGAGGTTACAGAGATAGGGAGGGGTGTAGGGGCTGGAGGAGGTTACAGAGATAGGGAGGGGTGTCGGGACTTGAGGATGTTACAGAGATAGGGAGAGGTTTCGGGGCGAGAGGAGGTTACAGAGATAGGGAGGGGTGTAGGGGCTGGAGGAGATAGGGAGGGGTGTAGGGGCTGGAAGAGGTTACAGAGATAGGGAGGGGTGTAGGGGCTGGAGGGGGTTACAGAGATAGGGAGGGGTGTAGGGGCTGGAGGAGGTTACAGAGATAGGGAGGGGTGTAGGGGCTGGAGGGGGTTACAGAGATAGGGAGGGGTGTAGGGGCTGGAGGGGGTTACAGAGATAGGGAGGGGTGTAGGGGCTGGAGGAGGTTACAGAGATAGGGAGGGGTGGAGGGGTGTAGGGGCTGGAGGAGGTTACAGAGATAGGGAGGGGTGTAGGGGCTTGAGGAGGTTACAGAGATAGGGAGGGGTG
This sequence comes from Pristiophorus japonicus, assembly GCF_044704955.1. Lineage (NCBI taxonomy): Eukaryota > Metazoa > Chordata > Chondrichthyes > Pristiophoridae > Pristiophorus > Pristiophorus japonicus. Next base: position 242,242 of record NW_027253772.1, read on the forward strand.
TAGGGGCTGGAGGAGATAGGGAGGGGTGTAGGGACTGGAGGGGATTACAGAGATAGGGAGGGGTGTAGGGGCTGGAGGATGTTACAGAGATAGGGAGGGGTTTCGGGGCGAGAGGAGGTTACAAAGATAGGGAGGGGTGTAGGGACTGGAGGAGGTTACAGAGATAGGGAGGGGTGTAGGGGCTGGAGGAGGTTACAGAGATATGGAGAGGTGTAGGGGCTGGAGGAGGTTACAGAGATAGGGAGGGGTTTCGGGGCGAGAGGAGGTTACAGAGATAGGGAGGGGTGTAGGGGCTGGAGGAGGTTACGGAGATAGGGAGGGGTGTAGGGGCTGGAGGAGGTTACAGAGATAGGGAGGGGTGTAGGGGCTGGAGGAGATAGGGAGGGGTGTAAGGGCTGGAGGAGGTTACAGAGATAGGGAGGGGTGTAGGGGCTGGAGGAGGTTACAGAGATAGGGAGGGGTGTAGAGACTGGAGGAGGTTACAGAGATAGGGAGGGGTGTAGGGACTGGAGGAGGTTATAGAGATAGGGAGGGGTGTAGGGGCTGGAGGAGTTACAGAGATAGTTAGGGGTGTAGGGACTGGAGGAGGTTACAGAGATAGGGAGGGGTGTAGGGGCTGGAGGAGGTTACAGAGATAGGGAGGGGTGTCGGGACTTGAGGATGTTACAGAGATAGGGAGAGGTTTCGGGGCGAGAGGAGGTTACAGAGATAGGGAGGGGTGTAGGGGCTGGAGGAGATAGGGAGGGGTGTAGGGGCTGGAAGAGGTTACAGAGATAGGGAGGGGTGTAGGGGCTGGAGGGGGTTACAGAGATAGGGAGGGGTGTAGGGGCTGGAGGAGGTTACAGAGATAGGGAGGGTTGTAGGGGCTGGAGGAGGTTACAGAGATAGGGAGGGGTGTAGGTGCTGGAGGAGGTTACAGAGATATGGAGGGGTGTAGGGGCTGGAGGAGGTTACAGAGATAGGGAGGGGTTTCGGGGCGAGAGGAGGTTACAGAGATAGGGAGTGGTGTAGGGGCTGGAGGAGGTTACAGAGATAGGGAGGGGTGTAGGGGCTGGAGGAGGTTACAGAGATAGGGAGGGGTGTAGGGACTGGAGGAGGTTACAGAGATAGGGAGGGGTGTAGGGACTGGAGGAGGTTACAGAGATAGGGAGGGGTGTAGGGCCTGGAGGAGTTACAGAGATAGGGAGGGGTGTAGGGACTGGAGGAGGTTACAGAGATAGGGAGGGGTGTAGGGGCTGGAGGTTACAGAGATAGGGAGGGGTGTTAGGACTGGAGGAGGTTACAGAGATAGGGAGGGGTGTAGGGGCTGGAGGAGGTTACAGTGATAGGGAGAGGTGTAGGGGCTGGAGGAGGTTACAGAGATAGGGAGGGGTGTAGGGTCTGGAGGAGATAGGGAGGGGTGTAGGGGCTGGAGGAGATTACAGAGATAGGGGGGGGTGTATGGGCTGGAGGAGATAGGGAGGGGTGTAGGGGCTGGAGGAGGTTACAGAGATAGGGAGGGGTGTAGGGGCTGGAGGAGATAGGGAGGGGTGTAAGGGCTGGAGGAGGTTACAGAGATAGGAAGGGGTGTAGGGGCTGGAAGAGGGTACAGAGATAGGGAGGGGTGTAGGGACTGGAGGAGGTTACAGAGATAGGGAGGGGTGTAGGGACTGGAGGAGGTTACAGAGATAGGGAGGGGTGTAGGGGCTGGAGGAGTTACAGAGATAGGGAGGGGTGTAGGGACTGGAGGAGGTTACAGAGATAGGGAGGGGTGTAGGGGCTGGAGGAGGTTACAGAGATAGGGAGGGGTGTAGGGGCTGGAGGAGATTACAGAGATAGGGAGGGGTGTAGGGGCTGGAGGAGGTTACAGAGATAGGGAGGGGTGTAGGGACTTGAGGATGTTACAGAGATAGGGAGGGGTTTTGGGGCGAGAGGAGGTTACAGAGATAGGGAGGGGTGTAGGGGCTGGAGGAGATAGGGAGGGGTGTAGGGGCTGGAAGAGGTTACAGAGATAGGGAGGGGTGTAGGGGCTGGAGGGGGTTACAGAGATAGGGAGTGGTGTAGGGGCTGGAGGAGGTTACAGAGATAGGGAGGGGTGTAGGGGCTGGAGGTGGTTACAGAGATAGGGAGGGGTGTAGGGGCTGGAGGAGGTTACAGAGATAGGGAGGGGTGTAGGGACTGGAGGGGGTTACAGAGATAGGGAGGGGTGTAGGGACTGGAGGAGGTTACAGAGATCGGGAGGGGTGTAGGGGCTGGAGGAGGTTACATAGATAGGGAGGGGTGTAGGGGCTGGAGGGGGTTACTGAGATAGGGAGGGGTGTAGGGACTGGCGGAGGTTACAGAGATCGGGAGGGGTGTAGGGACTGGAGGAGGTTACATAGATCGGGAGGGGTGTAGGGGCTGGAGGGGGTTACAGAGATAGGAAGGTGTGTAGGGACTGGAGGAGGTTACAGAGATAGGGAGTGGTGTAGGGACTGGAGGGGGTTAGAGATAGGGAGGGGTTTCGGGGCGAGAGGAGGTTACAGAGATAGGGAGGGGTGTAGGGGTTGGAGGGGGTTACAGAGATAGGGAGGGGTGAAGGGGCTGGAGGAGATTACAGAGATAGGGAGGTGTGTAGGGACTGGAGGAGGTTACAGAGATAGGGAGGGGTGTAGGGGCTGGAGGGGGTTACAGAGATAGGGAGGGGTGTAGGGGCTGGAGGAGGTTACAGAGATAGGGAGGGGTGTAGGCGCTGGAGGGGGTTACAGAGATAGGGAGGGGTGTAGGGGCTGGAGGAGGTTACAGAGATAGGGAGGGGTGGAGGGGTGTAGGGGCTGGAGGAGGTTACAGAGATAGGGAGGGGTGTAGGGGCTGGAGGAGGTTACAGAGATAGGGAGGGGTGTAGGGGCTGGAGGAGATAGGGAGGGGTGTAGGGACTGGAGGGGATTACAGAGATAGGGAGGGGTGTAGGGACTGGAGGATGTTACAGAGATAGGGAGGGGTTTCGGGGCGAGAGGAGGTTACAGAGATAGGGAGGGGTGTAGGGGCTGGAGGAGGTTACAGAGATAGGGAGGGGTGTAGGGGCTGGAGAAGGTTACAGAGATAGGGAGGTGTGTAGGGACTGGAGGAGGTTACAGAGATAGGGAGGGGTGTAGGGGCTGGAGGTTAAAGAGATAGGGAGGGGTGTTAGGACTGGAGGAGGTTACAGAGATAGGGAGGGGTGTAGGGGCTGGAGGAGATAGGGAGGGGTGTAGGGGCTGGAGGAGGTTACAGAGATAGGGAGAGGTGTAGGGGCTGGAGGAGGTTACAGAGATAGGGAGGGGTGTAGGGTCTGGAGGAGATAGGGAGGGGTGTAGGGGCTGGAAGAGATTACAGAGATAGGGAGGGATGTATGGGCTGGAGGAGATAGGGAGGGGTGTAGGGGCTGGAGGAGGTTACAGAGATAGGGAGGGGTGTAGGGGCTGGAGGAGATAGGGAGGGGTGTAAGGGCTGGAGGTGGTTACAGAGATAGGGAGGGGTGTAGGGGCTGGAGGAGGTTACAGAGATAGGGAGGGGTGTAGAGACTGGAGGAGGTTACAGAGATAGGGAGGGGTGTAGGGACTTGAGGATGTTACAGAGATAGGGAGGGGTTTTGGGGCGAGAGGAGGTTACAGAGATAGGGAGGGGTGTAGGGGCTGGAGGAGATAGGGAGGGGTGTAGGGGCTGGAAGAGGTTACAGAGATAGGGAGGGGTGTAGGGGCTGGAGGGGGTTACAGAGATAGGGAGTGGTGTAGGGGCTGGAGGAGGTTACAGAGATAGGGAGGGGTGTAGGGGCTGGAGGTGGTTACAGAGATAGGGAGGGGTGTAGGGGCTGGAGGAGGTTACAGAGATAGGGAGGGGTGTAGGGACTGGAGGGGGTTACAGAGATAGGGAGGGGTGTAGGGACTGGAGGAGGTTACAGAGATCGGGAGGGGTGTAGGGGCTGGAGGAGGTTACATAGATAGGGAGGGGTGTAGGGGCTGGAGGGGGTTACTGAGATAGGGAGGGGTGTAGGGACTGGCGGAGGTTACAGAGATCGGGAGGGGTGTAGGGACTGGAGGAGGTTACATAGATCGGGAGGTGTGTAGGGGCTGGAGGGGGTTACAGAGATAGGAAGGGGTGTAGGGACTGGAGGAGGTTACAGAGATAGGGAGTGGTGTAGGGACTGGAGGGGGTTAGAGATAGGGAGGGGTTTCGGGGCGAGAGGAGGTTACAGAGATAGGGAGGGGTGTAGGGGTTGGAGGGGGTTACAGAGATAGGGAGGGGTGAAGGGGCTGGAGGAGATTACAGAGATAGGGAGGTGTGTAGGGACTGGAGGAGGTTACAGAGATAGGGAGGGGTGTAGGGGCTGGAGGGGGTTACAGAGATAGGGAGGGGTGTAGGGGCTGGAGGAGGTTACAGAGATAGGGAGGGGTGTAGGCGCTGGAGGGGGTTACAGAGATAGGGAGGGGTGTAGGGGCTGGAGGATGTTACAGAGATAGGGAGGGGTGGAGGGGTGTAGGGGCTGGAGGAGGTTACAGAGATAGGGAGGGGTGTAGGGGCTGGAGGATGTTACAGAGATAGGGAGGGGTTTCGGGGCGAGAGGAGGTTACAGAGATAGGGAGGGGTGTAGGGGCTGGAGGAGGTTACAGAGATAGGGAGGGGTGTAGGGGCTGGAGAAGGTTACAGAGATAGGGAGGTGTGTAGGGACTGGAGGAGGTTACAGAGATAGGGAGGGGTGTAGGGGCTGGAGGTTACAGAGATAGGGAGGGGTGTTAGGACTGGAGGAGGTTACAGAGATAGGGAGGGGTGTAGGGGCTGGAGGAGATAGGGAGGGGTGTAGGGGCTGGAGGAGGTTACAGAGATAGGGAGGGGTGTAGGGGCTGGAGGAGGTTACAGAGATAGGGAGGGGTGTAGAGGCTGGAGGAGGTTATAGAGATAGGGAGGGGTGTAGGGGCTGGAGGAGGTTACAGAGATAGGGAGGGGTGTAGTGGCGGGAAGAGGTTACAGAGATAGGGCGGATTTAGGGACTGGAGGAGGTTACAGAGATAGGGAGGGGTGTAGGGACTGGAGGAGGTTACAGAGATAGGGAGTGGTGTAGGGACTGGAGGGGGTTAGAGATAGGGAGGGGTTTCGGGGCGAGAGGAGGTTACAGAGATAGGGAGGGGTGTAGGGGTTGGAGGGGGTTACAGAGATAGGGAGGGGTGAAGGGGCTGGAGCAGGTTACAGAGATAGGGAAGTGTGTAGGGACTGGAGGAGGTTACAGAGATAGGGAGGGGTGTAGGGGCTGGAGGGGGTTACAGAGATAGGGAGGGGTGTAGGGGCTGGAGGAGGTTACAGAGATAGGGAGGGGTGTAGGGGCTGGAGGGGGTTACAGAGATAGGGAGGGGTGTAGGGGCTGGAGGGGGTTACAGAGATAGGGAGGGGTGTAGGGGCTGGAGGAGGTTACAGAGATAGGGAGGGGTGGAGGGGTGTAGGGGCTGGAGGAGGTTACAGAGATAGGGAGGGGTGTAGGGGCTTGAGGAGGTTACAGAGATAGGGAGGGGTGTAGGGGCTGGAGGAGATAGGGAGGGGTGTAGGGACTGGAGGGGATTACAGAGATAGGGAGGGGTGTAGGGGCTGGAGGATGTTACAGAGATAGGGAGGGGTTTCGGGGCGAGAGGAGGTTACAAAGATAGGGAGGGGTGTAGGGACTGGAGGAGGTTACAGAGATAGGGAGGGGTGTAGGGGCTGGAGGAGGTTACAGAGATATGGAGGGGTGTAGGGGCTGGAGGAGGTTACAGAGATAGGGAGGGGTTTCGGGGCGAGAGGAGGTTACAGAGATAGGGAGGGGTGTAGGGGCTGGAGGAGGTTACAGAGATAGGGAGGGGTGTAGGGGCTGGAGGAGGTTACAGAGATAGGGAGGGGTGTAGGGACTGGAGGAGATAGGGAGGGGTGTAGGGACTGGAGGAGTTACAGAGATAGGGAGGGGTGTAGGGGCTGGAGGAGATAGGGAGGGGTGTAAGGGCTGGAGGAGGTTACAGAGATAGGGAGGGGTGTAGGGGCTGGAGGAGGTTACAGAGATAGGGAGGGGTGTAGAGACTGGAGGAGGTTACAGAGATAGGGAGGGGTTTCGGGGCGAGAGGAGGTTACAAAGATAGGGAGGGGTGTAGGGACTGGAGGAGGTTACAGAGATAGGGAGGGGTGTAGGGGCTGGAGGAGGTTACAGAGATATGGAGAGGTGTAGGGGCTGGAGGAGGTTACAGAGATAGGGAGGGGTTTCGGGGCGAGAGGAGGTTACAGAGATAGGGAGGGGTGTAGGGGCTGGAGGAGGTTACGGAGATAGGGAGGGGTGTAGGGGCTGGAGGAGGTTACAGAGATAGGGAGGGGTGTAGGGGCTGGAGGAGATAGGGAGGGGTGTAAGGGCTGGAGGAGGTTACAGAGATAGGGAGGGGTGTAGGGGCTGGAGGAGGTTACAGAGATAGGGAGGGGTGTAGAGACTGGAGGAGGTTACAGAGATAGGGAGGGGTGTAGGGACTGGAGGAGGTTATAGAGATAGGGAGGGGTGTAGGGGCTGGAGGAGTTACAGAGATAGTTAGGGGTGTAGGGACTGGAGGAGGTTACAGAGATAGGGAGGGGTGTAGGGGCTGGAGGAGGTTACAGAGATAGGGAGGGGTGTCGGGACTTGAGGATGTTACAGAGATAGGGAGAGGTTTCGGGGCGAGAGGAGGTTACAGAGATAGGGAGGGGTGTAGGGGCTGGAGGAGATAGGGAGGGGTGTAGGGGCTGGAAGAGGTTACAGAGATAGGGAGGGGTGTAGGGGCTGGAGGGGGTTACAGAGATAGGGAGGGGTGTAGGGGCTGGAGGAGGTTACAGAGATAGGGAGGGTTGTAGGGGCTGGAGGAGGTTACAGAGATAGGGAGGGGTGTAGGTGCTGGAGGAGGTTACAGAGATATGGAGGGGTGTAGGGGCTGGAGGAGGTTACAGAGATAGGGAGGGGTTTCGGGGCGAGAGGAGGTTACAGAGATAGGGAGTGGTGTAGGGGCTGGAGGAGGTTACAGAGATAGGGAGGGGTGTAGGGGCTGGAGGAGGTTACAGAGATAGGGAGGGGTGTAGGGACTGGAGGAGGTTACAGAGATAGGGAGGGGTGTAGGGACTGGAGGAGGTTACAGAGATAGGGAGGGGTGTAGGGCCTGGAGGAGTTACAGAGATAGGGAGGGGTGTAGGGACTGGAGGAGGTTACAGAGATAGGGAGGGGTGTAGGGGCTGGAGGTTACAGAGATAGGGAGGGGTGTTAGGACTGGAGGAGGTTACAGAGATAGGGAGGGGTGTAGGGGCTGGAGGAGGTTACAGTGATAGGGAGAGGTGTAGGGGCTGGAGGAGGTTACAGAGATAGGGAGGGGTGTAGGGTCTGGAGGAGATAGGGAGGGGTGTAGGGGCTGGAGGAGATTACAGAGATAGGGGGGGGTGTATGGGCTGGAGGAGATAGGGAGGGGTGTAGGGGCTGGAGGAGGTTACAGAGATAGGGAGGGGTGTAGGGGCTGGAGGAGATAGGGAGGGGTGTAAGGGCTGGAGGAGGTTACAGAGATAGGAAGGGGTGTAGGGGCTGGAAGAGGGTACAGAGATAGGGAGGGGTGTAGGGACTGGAGGAGGTTACAGAGATAGGGAGGGGTGTAGGGACTGGAGGAGGTTACAGAGATAGGGAGGGGTGTAGGGGCTGGAGGAGTTACAGAGATAGGGAGGGGTGTAGGGACTGGAGGAGGTTACAGAGATAGGGAGGGGTGTAGGGGCTGGAGGAGGTTACAGAGATAGGGAGGGGTGTAGGGGCTGGAGGAGATTACAGAGATAGGGAGGGGTGTAGGGGCTGGAGGAGGTTACAGAGATAGGGAGGGGTGTAGGGACTTGAGGATGTTACAGAGATAGGGAGGGGTTTTGGGGCGAGAGGAGGTTACAGAGATAGGGAGGGGTGTAGGGGCTGGAGGAGATAGGGAGGGGTGTAGGGGCTGGAAGAGGTTACAGAGATAGGGAGGGGTGTAGGGGCTGGAGGGGGTTACAGAGATAGGGAGTGGTGTAGGGGCTGGAGGAGGTTACAGAGATAGGGAGGGGTGTAGGGGCTGGAGGTGGTTACAGAGATAGGGAGGGGTGTAGGGGCTGGAGGAGGTTACAGAGATAGGGAGGGGTGTAGGGACTGGAGGGGGTTACAGAGATAGGGAGGGGTGTAGGGACTGGAGGAGGTTACAGAGATCGGGAGGGGTGTAGGGGCTGGAGGAGGTTACATAGATAGGGAGGGGTGTAGGGGCTGGAGGGGGTTACTGAGATAGGGAGGGGTGTAGGGACTGGCGGAGGTTACAGAGATCGGGAGGGGTGTAGGGACTGGAGGAGGTTACATAGATCGGGAGGGGTGTAGGGGCTGGAGGGGGTTACAGAGATAGGAAGGTGTGTAGGGACTGGAGGAGGTTACAGAGATAGGGAGGGGTGTAGGGGCTGGAGGGGGTTACAGAGATAGGGAGTGGTGTAGGGGCTGGAGGAGGTTACAGAGATAGGGAGGGGTGTAGGGGCTGGAGGTGGTTACAGAGATAGGGAGGGGTGTAGGGGCTGGAGGAGGTTACAGAGATAGGGAGGGGTGTAGGGACTGGAGGGGGTTACAGAGATAGGGAGGGGTGTAGGGACTGGAGGAGGTTACAGAGATAGGGAGGGGTGTAGGGGCTGGAGGAGGTTACAGAGATAGGGAGGGGTGTAGGCGCTGGAGGGGGTTACAGAGATAGGGAGGGGTGTAGGGGCTGGAGGAGGTTACAGAGATAGGGAGGGGTGGAGGGGTGTAGGGGCTGGAGGAGGTTACAGAGATAGGGAGGGGTGTAGGGGCTGGAGGAGGTTACAGAGATAGGGAGGGGTGTAGGGGCTGGAGGAGATAGGGAGGGGTGTAGGGACTGGAGGGGATTACAGAGATAGGGAGGGGTGTAGGGACTGGAGGATGTTACAGAGATAGGGAGGGGTTTCGGGGCGAGAGGAGGTTACAGAGATAGGGAGGGGTGTAGGGGCTGGAGGAGGTTACAGAGATAGGGAGGGGTGTAGGGGCTGGAGAAGGTTACAGAGATAGGGAGGTGTGTAGGGACTGGAGGAGGTTACAGAGATAGGGAGGGGTGTAGGGGCTGGAGGTTAAAGAGATAGGGAGGGGTGTTAGGACTGGAGGAGGTTACAGAGATAGGGAGGGGTGTAGGGGCTGGAGGAGATAGGGAGGGGTGTAGGGGCTGGAGGAGGTTACAGAGATAGGGAGAGGTGTAGAGGCTGGAGGAGGTTACAGAGATAGGGAGGGGTGTAGGGTCTGGAGGAGATAGGGAGGGGTGTAGGGGCTGGAAGAGATTACAGAGATAGGGAGGGATGTATGGGCTGGAGGAGATAGGGAGGGGTGTAGGGGCTGGAGGAGGTTACAGAGATAGGGAGGGGTGTAGGGGCTGGAGGAGATAGGGAGGGGTGTAAGGGCTGGAGGTGGTTACAGAGATAGGGAGGGGTGTAGGGGCTGGAGGAGGTTACAGAGATAGGGAGGGGTGTAGAGACTGGAGGAGGTTACAGAGATAGGGAGGGGTGTAGGGACTTGAGGATGTTACAGAGATAGGGAGGGGTTTTGGGGCGAGAGGAGGTTACAGAGATAGGGAGGGGTGTAGGGGCTGGAGGAGATAGGGAGGGGTGTAGGGGCTGGAAGAGGTTACAGAGATAGGGAGGGGTGTAGGGGCTGGAGGGGGTTACAGAGATAGGGAGTGGTGTAGGGGCTGGAGGAGGTTACAGAGATAGGGAGGGGTGTAGGGGCTGGAGGTGGTTACAGAGATAGGGAGGGGTGTAGGGGCTGGAGGAGGTTACAGAGATAGGGAGGGGTGTAGGGACTGGAGGGGGTTACAGAGATAGGGAGGGGTGTAGGGACTGGAGGAGGTTACAGAGATCGGGAGGGGTGTAGGGGCTGGAGGAGGTTACATAGATAGGGAGGGGTGTAGGGGCTGGAGGGGGTTACTGAGATAGGGAGGGGTGTAGGGACTGGCGGAGGTTACAGAGATCGGGAGGGGTGTAGGGACTGGAGGAGGTTACATAGATCGGGAGGGGTGTAGGGGCTGGAGGGGGTTACAGAGATAGGAAGGGGTGTAGGGACTGGAGGAGGTTACAGAGATAGGGAGTGGTGTAGGGACTGGAGGGGGTTAGAGATAGGGAGGGGTTTCGGGGCGAGAGGAGGTTACAGAGATAGGGAGGGGTGTAGGGGTTGGAGGGGGTTACAGAGATAGGGAGGGGTGAAGGGGCTGGAGGAGATTACAGAGATAGGGAGGTGTGTAGGGACTGGAGGAGGTTACAGAGATAGGGAGGGGTGTAGGGGCTGGAGGGGGTTACAGAGATAGGGAGGGGTGTAGGGGCTGGAGGAGGTTACAGAGATAGGGAGGGGTGTAGGCGCTGGAGGGGGTTACAGAGATAGGGAGGGGTGTAGGGGCTGGAGGATGTTACAGAGATAGGGAGGGGTGGAGGGGTGTAGGGGCTGGAGGAGGTTACAGAGATAGGGAGGGGTGTAGGGGCTGGAGGAGATAGGGAGGGGTGTAGGGACTGGAGGGGATTACAGAGATAGGGAGGGGTGTAGGGACTGGAGGATGTTACAGAGATAGGGAGGGGTTTCGGGGCGAGAGGAGGTTACAGAGATAGGGAGGGGTGTAGGGGCTGGAGGAGGTTACAGAGATAGGGAGGGGTGTAGGGGCTGGAGAAGGTTACAGAGATAGGGAGGTGTGTAGGGACTGGAGGAGGTTACAGAGATAGGGAGGGGTGTAGGGGCTGGAGGTTACAGAGATAGGGAGGGGTGTTAGGACTGGAGGAGGTTACAGAGATAGGGAGGGGTGTAGGGGCTGGAGGAGATAGGGAGGGGTGTAGGGGCTGGAGGAGGTTACAGAGATAGGGAGAGGTGTAGGGGCTGGAGGAGGTTACAGAGATAGGGAGGGGTGTAGGGTCTGGAGGAGATAGGGAGGGGTGTAGGGGCTGGAAGAGATTACAGAGATAGGGAGGGATGTATGGGCTGGAGGAGATAGGGAGGGGTGTAGGGGCTGGAGGAGGTTACAGAGATAGGGAGGGGTGTAGGGGCTGGAGGAGATAGGGAGGGGTGTAAGAGCTGGAGGTGGTTACAGAGATAGGGAGGGGTGTAGGGGCTGGAGGAGGTGACAGAGATAGGGAGGGGTGTAGAGACTGGAGGAGGTTACAGAGATAGGGAGGGGTGTAGGGACTGGAGGAGGTTACAGAGATAGGGAGGGGTGTAGGGGCTGGAGGAGATTACAGAGATAGGGAATGGTGTAGGGGCTGGAAGAGGTTACAGAGATAGGGAGGGGTGTCGGGACTTGAGGATGTTACAGAGATAGGGAGGGGTTTCGGGGCGAGAGGAGGTTACAGAGATAGGGAGGGGTGTAGGGGCTGGAGGAGATAGGGAGGGGTGTAGGGGCTGGAAGAGGTTACAGAGATAGGGAGGGGTGTAGGGGCTGGAGGGGGTTACAGAGATATGGAGGGGTGTAGGGGCTGGAGGAGGTTACAGAGATAGGGAGGGGTGTAGGGGCTGGAGGAGGTTACAGAGATAGGGAGGGGTGTAGGGGCTGGAGGAGGTTACAGAGATAGGGAGGGGTGTAGGGGCTGGAGGAGGTTACAGAGATATGGAGGGGTGTAGGGGCTGGAGGAGGTTACAGAGATAGGGAGGGGTTTCGGGGCGAGAGGTGGTTACAGAGATAGGGAGGGGTGTAGGGGCTGGAGGAGGTTACAGAGATAGGGAGGGGTGTAGGGGCTGGAGGAGGTTACAGAGATAGGGAGGGGTGTCGGGGCTGGAGGAGGTTACAGAGATAGGGAGGGGTGTCAGGGCTGGAGGAGGTTACAGAGATAGGGAGGGGTGTTGGGGCTGGAGGAGGTTACAGAGATAGGGAAGGGTGTAGGGACTGGAGGAGGTTACAGAGATAGGGACGGGTGTAGGGGCTGGAGGAGGTTACAGAGATAGGGAGGGATGTAGGGTCTGGAGGAGGTTACAGAGATAGAGAGGGGTGTAGGGGCTGGAGGAGGTTACAGAGATAGGGAGGGGTGTAGGGGCTGCAGGGGGTTACAGAGATAGGGAGGGGTGTAGGGGCTGGAGGGGGTTACAGAGATAGGGAGGGGTGTAGGGGCTGGAGGGGGTTACAGAGATAGGGAGGGGTGTAGGGGCTGGAGGGGATTACAGAGATAGGGAGGGGTGTAGGGGCTAGAAGAGGTTACAGAGATAGGGAGGGGTTTCGGGGCGAGAGGAGGTTACAGAGATAGGGAGGGGTGTAGGGGCTGGAGGAGATAGGGAGGGGTGTAGGGGCTGGAGGAGGTTACAGAGATAGGGAGGGGTGTAGGGGCTGGAGGAGGTTACAGAGATAGGGAGGGGTGTAGAGGCTGGAGGAGGTTATAGAGATAGGGAGGGGTGTAGGGGCTGGAGGAGGTTACAGAGATAGGGAGGGGTGTAGTGGCGGGAAGAGGTTACAGAGATAGGGCGGATTTAGGGACTGGAGGAGGTTACAGAGATAGGGAGGGGTGTAGGGACTGGAGGAGGTTACAGAGATAGGGAGTGGTGTAGGGACTGGAGGGGGTTAGAGATAGGGAGGGGTTTCGGGGCGAGAGGAGGTTACAGAGATAGGGAGGGGTGTAGGGGTTGGAGGGGGTTACAGAGATAGGGAGGGGTGAAGGGGCTGGAGCAGGTTACAGAGATAGGGAAGTGTGTAGGGACTGGAGGAGGTTACAGAGATAGGGAGGGGTGTAGGGGCTGGAGGGGGTTACAGAGATAGGGAGGGGTGTAGGGGCTGGAGGAGGTTACAGAGATAGGGAGGGGTGTAGGGGCTGGAGGGGGTTACAGAGATAGGGAGGGGTGTAGGGGCTGGAGGGGGTTACAGAGATAGGGAGGGGTGTAGGGGCTGGAGGAGGTTACAGAGATAGGGAGGGGTGGAGGGGTGTAGGGGCTGGAGGAGGTTACAGAGATAGGGAGGGGTGTAGGGGCTTGAGGAGGTTACAGAGATAGGGAGGGGTGTAGGGGCTGGAGGAGATAGGGAGGGGTGTAGGGACTGGAGGGGATTACAGAGATAGGGAGGGGTGTAGGGGCTGGAGGATGTTACAGAGATAGGGAGGGGTTTCGGGGCGAGAGGAGGTTACAAAGATAGGGAGGGGTGTAGGGACTGGAGGAGGTTACAGAGATAGGGAGGGGTGTAGGGGCTGGAGGAGGTTACAGAGATATGGAGGGGTGTAGGGGCTGGAGGAGGTTACAGAGATAGGGAGGGGTTTCGGGGCGAGAGGATGTTACAGAGATAGGGAGGGGTGTAGGGGCTGGAGGAGGTTACAGAGATAGGGAGGGGTGTAGGGGCTGGAGGAGGTTACAGAGATAGGGAGGGGTGTAGGGACTGGAGGAGATAGGGAGGGGTGTAGGGACTGGAGGAGTTACAGAGATAGGGAGGGGTGTAGGGGCTGGAGGAGATAGGGAGGGGTGTAAGGGCTGGAGGAGGTTACAGAGATAGGGAGGGGTGTAGGGGCTGGAGGAGGTTACAGAGATAGGGAGGGGTGTAGAGACTGGAGGAGGTTACAGAGATAGGGAGGGGTGTAGGGACTGGAGGAGGTTATAGAGATAGGGAGGGGTGTAGGGGCTGGAGGAGTTACAGAGATAGTTAGGGGTGTAGGGACTGGAGGAGGTTACAGAGATAGGGAGGGGTGTAGGGGCTGGAGGAGGTTACAGAGATAGGGAGGGGTGTCGGGACTTGAGGATGTTACAGAGATAGGGAAGGTTTCGGGGCGAGAGGAGGTTACAGAGATAGGGAGGGGTGTAGGGGCTGGAGGGGGTTACAGAGATAGGGAGGGGTGTAGGGGCTGGAGGAGGTTACAGAGATAGGGAGGGGTGGAGGGGTGTAGGGGCTGGAGGAGGTTACAGAGATAGGGAGGGGTGTAGGGGCTGGAGGAGGTTACAGAGATAGGGAGGGGTGTAGGGGCTGGAGGAGATAGGGAGGGGTGTAGGGACTGGAGGGGATTACAGAGATAGGGAGGGGTGTAGGGACTGGAGGATGTTACAGAGATAGGGAGGGGTTTCGGGGCGAGAGGAGGTTACAGAGATAGGGAGGGGTGTAGGGGCTGGAGGAGGTTACAGAGATAGGGAGGGGTGTAGGGGCTGGAGAAGGTTACAGAGATAGGGAGGTGTGTAGGGACTGGAGGAGGTTACAGAGATAGGGAGGGGTGTAGGGGCTGGAGGTTAAAGAGATAGGGAGGGGTGTTAGGACTGGAGGAGGTTACAGAGATAGGGAGGGGTGTAGGGGCTGGAGGAGATAGGGAGGGGTGTAGGGGCTGGAGGAGGTTACAGAGATAGGGAGAGGTGTAGGGGCTGGAGGAGGTTACAGAGATAGGGAGGGGTGTAGGGTCTGGAGGAGATAGGGAGGGGTGTAGGGGCTGGAAGAGATTACAGAGATAGGGAGGGATGTATGGGCTGGAGGAGATAGGGAGGGGTGTAGGGGCTGGAGGAGGTTACAGAGATAGGGAGGGGTGTAGGGGCTGGAGGAGATAGGGAGGGGTGTAAGGGCTGGAGGTGGTTACAGAGATAGGGAGGGGTGTAGGGGCTGGAGGAGGTTACAGAGATAGGGAGGGGTGTAGAGACTGGAGGAGGTTACAGAGATAGGGAGGGGTGTAGGGACTTGAGGATGTTACAGAGATAGGGAGGGGTTTTGGGGCGAGAGGAGGTTACAGAGATAGGGAGGGGTGTAGGGGCTGGAGGAGATAGGGAGGGGTGTAGGGGCTGGAAGAGGTTACAGAGATAGGGAGGGGTGTAGGGGCTGGAGGGGGTTACAGAGATAGGGAGTGGTGTAGGGGCTGGAGGAGGTTACAGAGATAGGGAGGGGTGTAGTGGCTGGAGGTGGTTACAGAGATAGGGAGGGGTGTAGGGGCTGGAGGAGGTTACAGAGATAGGGAGGGGTGTAGGGACTGGAGGGGGTTACAGAGATAGGGAGGGGTGTAGGGACTGGAGGAGGTTACAGAGATCGGGAGGGGTGTAGGGGCTGGAGGAGGTTACATAGATAGGGAGGGGTGTAGGGGCTGGAGGGGGTTACTGAGATAGGGAGGGGTGTAGGGACTGGCGGAGGTTACAGAGATCGGGAGGGGTGTAGGGACTGGAGGAGGTTACATAGATCGGGAGGGGTGTAGGGGCTGGAGGGGGTTACAGAGATAGGAAGGGGTGTAGGGACTGGAGGAGGTTACAGAGATAGGGAGTGGTGTAGGGACTGGAGGGGGTTAGAGATAGGGAGGGGTTTCAGGGCGAGAGGAGGTTACAGAGATAGGGAGGGGTGTAGGGGTTGGAGGGGGTTACAGAGATAGGGAGGGGTGAAGGGGCTGGAGGAGATTACAGAGATAGGGAGGTGTGTAGGGACTGGAGGAGGTTACAGAGATAGGGAGGGGTGTAGGGGCTGGAGGGGGTTACAGAGATAGGGAGGGGTGTAGGGGCTGGAGGAGGTTACAGAGATAGGGAGGGGTGTAGGCGCTGGAGGGGGTTACAGAGATAGGGAGGGGTGTAGGGGCTGGAGGATGTTACAGAGATAGGGAGGGGTGGAGGGGTGTAGGGGCTGGAGGAGGTTACAGAGATAGGGAGGGGTGTAGGGGCTGGAGGAGATAGGGAGGGGTGTAGGGACTGGAGGGGATTACAGAGATAGGGAGGGGTGTAGGGACTGGAGGATGTTACAGAGATAGGGAGGGGTTTCGGGGCGAGAGGAGGTTACAGAGATAGGGAGGGGTGTAGGGGCTGGAGGAGGTTACAGAGATAGGGAGGGGTGTAGGGGCTGGAGAAGGTTACAGAGATAGGGAGGTGTGTAGGGACTGGAGGAGGTTACAGAGATAGGGAGGGGTGTAGGGGCTGGAGGTTACAGAGATAGGGAGGGGTGTTAGGACTGGAGGAGGTTACAGAGATAGGGAGGGGTGTAGGGGCTGGAGGAGATAGGGAGGGGTGTAGGGGCTGGAGGAGGTTACAGAGATAGGGAGAGGTGTAGGGGCTGGAGGAGGTTACAGAGATAGGGAGGGGTGTAGGGTCTGGAGGAGATAGGGAGGGGTGTAGGGGCTGGAAGAGATTACAGAGATAGGGAGGGATGTATGGGCTGGAGGAGATAGGGAGGGGTGTAGGGGCTGGAGGAGGTTACAGAGATAGGGAGGGGTGTAGGGGCTGGAGGAGATAGGGAGGGGTGTAAGAGCTGGAGGTGGTTACAGAGATAGGGAGGGGTGTAGGGGCTGGAGGAGGTGACAGAGATAGGGAGGGGTGTAGAGACTGGAGGAGGTTACAGAGATAGGGAGGGGTGTAGGGACTGGAGGAGGTTACAGAGATAGGGAGGGGTGTAGGGGCTGGAGGAGATTACAGAGATAGGGAAGGGTGTAGGGGCTGGAAGAGGTTACAGAGATAGGGAGGGGTGTCGGGACTTGAGGATGTTACAGAGATAGGGAGGGGTTTCGGGGCGAGAGGAGGTTACAGAGATAGGGAGGGGTGTAGGGGCTGGAGGAGATAGGGAGGGGTGTAGGGGCTGGAAGAGGTTACAGAGATAGGGAGGGGTGTAGGGGCTGGAGGGGGTTACAGAGATATGGAGGGGTGTAGGGGCTGGAGGAGGTTACAGAGATAGGGAGGGGTGTAGGGGCTGGAGGAGGTTACAGAGATAGGGAGGGGTGTAGGGGCTGGAGGAGGTTACAGAGATAGGGAGGGGTGTAGGGGCTGGAGGAGGTTACAGAGATATGGAGGGGTGTAGGGGCTGGAGGAGGTTACAGAGATAGGGAGGGGTTTCGGGGCGAGAGGAGGTTACAGAGATAGGGAGGGGTGTAGGGGCTGGAGGAGGTTACAGAGATAGGGAGGGGTGTAGGGGCTGGAGGAGGTTACAGAGATAGGGAGGGGTGTCGGGGCTGGAGGAGGTTACAGAGATAGGGAGGGGTGTCAGGGCTGGAGGAGGTTACAGAGATAGGGAGGGGTGTTGGGGCTGGAGGAGGTTACAGAGATAGGGAAGGGTGTAGGGACTGGAGGAGGTTACAGAGATAGGGACGGGTGTAGGGGCTGGAGGAGGGTACAGAGATAGGGAGGGATGTAGGGGCTGGAGGAGGTTACAGAGATAGAGAGGGGTGTAGGGGCTGGAGGAGGTTACAGAGATAGGGAGGGGTGTAGGGGCTGCAGGGGGTTACAGAGATAGGGAGGGGTGTAGGGGCTGGAGGGGGTTACAGAGATAGGGAGGGGTGTAGGGGCTGGAGGGGGTTACAGAGATAGGGAGGGGTGTAGGGGCTGGAGGGGATTACAGAGATAGGGAGGGGTGTAGGGGCTAGAAGAGGTTACAGAGATAGGGAGGGGTTTCGGGGCGAGAGGAGGTTACAGAGATAGGGAGGGGTGTAGGGGCTGGAGGAGATAGGGAGGGGTGTAGGGGCTGGAGGAGGTTACAGAGATAGGGAGGGGTGTAGGGGCTGGAGGAGGTTACAGAGATAGGGAGGGGTGTAGAGGCTGGAGGAGGTTATAGAGATAGGGAGGGGTGTAGGGGCTGGAGGAGGTTACAGAGATAGGGAGGGGTGTAGTGGCGGGAAGAGGTTACAGAGATAGGGCGGATTTAGGGACTGGAGGAGGTTACAGAGATAGGGAGGGGTGTAGGGACTGGAGGAGGTTACAGAGATAGGGAGTGGTGTAGGGACTGGAGGGGGTTAGAGATAGGGAGGGGTTTCGGGGCGAGAGGAGGTTACAGAGATAGGGAGGGGTGTAGGGGTTGGAGGGGGTTACAGAGATAGGGAGGGGTGAAGGGGCTGGAGCAGGTTACAGAGATAGGGAAGTGTGTAGGGACTGGAGGAGGTTACAGAGATAGGGAGGGGTGTAGGGGCTGGAGGGGGTTACAGAGATAGGGAGGGGTGTAGGGGCTGGAGGAGGTTACAGAGATAGGGAGGGGTGTAGGGGCTGGAGGGGGTTACAGAGATAGGGAGGGGTGTAGGGGCTGGAGGGGGTTACAGAGATAGGGAGGGGTGTAGGGGCTGGAGGAGGTTACAGAGATAGGGAGGGGTGGAGGGGTGTAGGGGCTGGAGGAGGTTACAGAGATAGGGAGGGGTGTAGGGGCTTGAGGAGGTTACAGAGATAGGGAGGGGTGTAGGGGCTGGAGGAGATAGGGAGGGGTGTAGGGACTGGAGGGGATTACAGAGATAGGGAGGGGTGTAGGGGCTGGAGGATGTTACAGAGATAGGGAGGGGTTTCGGGGCGAGAGGAGGTTACAAAGATAGGGAGGGGTGTAGGGACTGGAGGTGGTTACAGAGATAGGGAGGGGTGTAGGGGCTGGAGGAGGTTACAGAGATATGGAGGGGTGTAGGGGCTGGAGGAGGTTACAGAGATAGGGAGGGGTTTCGGGGCGAGAGGAGGTTACAGAGATAGGGAGGGGTGTAGGGGCTGGAGGAGGTTACAGAGATAGGGAGGGGTGTAGGGGCTGGAGGAGGTTACAGAGATAGGGAGGGGTGTAGGGACTGGAGGAGATAGGGAGGGGTGTAGGGACTGGAGGAGTTACAGAGATAGGGAGGGGTGTAGGGGCTGGAGGAGATAGGGAGGGGTGTAAGGGCTGGAGGAGGTTACAGAGATAGGGAGGGGTGTAGGGGCTGGAGGAGGTTACAGAGATAGGGAGGGGTGTAGAGACTGGAGGAGGTTACAGAGATAGGGAGGGGTGTAGGGACTGGAGGAGGTTATAGAGATAGGGAGGGGTGTAGGGGCTGGAGGAGTTACAGAGATAGTTAGGGGTGTAGGGACTGGAGGAGGTTACAGAGATAGGGAGGGGTGTAGGGGCTGGAGGAGGTTACAGAGATAGGGAGGGGTGTCGGGACTTGAGGATGTTACAGAGATAGGGAAGGTTTCGGGCGAGAGGAGGTTACAGAGATAGGGAGGGGTGTAGGGGCTGGAGGAGATAGGGAGGGGTGTAGGGGCTGGAAGAGGTTACAGAGATAGGGAGGGGTGTAGGGGCTGGAGGGGGTTACAGAGATAGGGAGGGGTGTAGGGGCTGGAGGAGGTTACAGAGATAGGGAGGGGTGTAGGGGCTGGAGGGGGTTACAGAGATAGGGAGGGGTGTAGGGGCTGGAGGGGGTTACAGAGATAGGGAGGGGTGTAGGGGCTGGAGGAGGTTACAGAGATAGGGAGGGGTGGAGGGGTGTAGGGGCTGGAGGAGGTTACAGAGATAGGGAGGGGTGTAGGGGCTTGAGGAGGTTACAGAGATAGGGAGGGGTGTAGGGGCTGGAGGAGATAGGGAGGGGTGTAGGGACTGGAGGGGATTACAGAGATAGGGAGGGATGTAGGGGCTGGAGGATGTTACAGAGATAGGGAGGGGTTTCGGGGCGAGAGGAGGTTACAAAGATAGGGAGGGGTGTAGGGACTGGAGGAGGTTACAGAGATAGGGAGGGGTGTAGGGGCTGGAGGAGGTTACAGAGATATGGAGGGGTGTAGGGGCTGGAGGAGGTTACAGAGATAGGGAGGGGTTTCGGGGCGAGAGGAGGTTACAGAGATAGGGAGGGGTGTAGGGGCTGGAGGAGGTTACGGAGATAGGGAGTGGTGTAGGGGCTGGAGGAGGTTACAGAGATAGGGAGGGGTGTAGGGGCTGGAGGAGATAGGGAGGGGTGTAAGGGCTGGAGGAGGTTACAGAGATAGGGAGGGGTGTAGGGGCTGGAGGAGGTTACAGAGATAGGGAGGGGTGTAGAGACTGGAGGAGGTTACAGAGATAGGGAGGGGTGTAGGGACTGGAGGAGGTTATAGAGATAGGGAGGGGTGTAGGGGCTGGAGGAGTTACAGAGATAGTTAGGGGTGTAGGGACTGGAGGAGGTTACAGAGATAGGGAGGGGTGTAGGGGCTGGAGGAGGTTACAGAGATAGGGAGGGGTGTCGGGACTTGAGGATGTTACAGAGATAGGGAGAGGTTTCGGGGCGAGAGGAGGTTACAGAGATAGGGAGGGGTGTAGGGGCTGGAGGAGATAGGGAGGGGTGTAGGGGCTGGAAGAGGTTACAGAGATAGGGAGGGGTGTAGGGGCTGGAGGGGGTTACAGAGATAGGGAGGGGTGTAGGGGCTGGAGGAGGTTACAGAGATAGGGAGGGTTGTAGGGGCTGGAGGAGGTTACAGAGATAGGGAGGGGTGTAGGTGCTGGAGGAGGTTACAGAGATATGGAGGGGTGTAGGGGCTGGAGGAGGTTACAGAGATAGGGAGGGGTTTCGGGGCGAGAGGAGGTTACAGAGATAGGGAGTGGTGTAGGGGCTGGAGGAGGTTACAGAGATAGGGAGGGGTGTAGGGGCTGGAGGAGGTTACAGAGATAGGGAGGGGTGTAGGGACTGGAGGAGGTTACAGAGATAGGGAGGGGTGTAGGGACTGGAGGAGGTTACAGAGATAGGGAGGGGTGTAGGGCCTGGAGGAGTTACAGAGATAGGGAGGGGTGTAGGGACTGGAGGAGGTTACAGAGATAGGGAGGGGTGTAGGGGCTGGAGGTTACAGAGATAGGGAGGGGTGTTAGGACTGGAGGAGGTTACAGAGATAGGGAGGGGTGTAGGGGCTGGAGGAGGTTACAGTGATAGGGAGAGGTGTAGGGGCTGGAGGAGGTTACAGAGATAGGGAGGGGTGTAGGGTCTGGAGGAGATAGGGAGGGGTGTAGGGGCTGGAGGAGATTACAGAGATAGGGGGGGGTGTATGGGCTGGAGGAGATAGGGAGGGGTGTAGGGGCTGGAGGAGGTTACAGAGATAGGGAGGGGTGTAGGGGCTGGAGGAGATAGGGAGGGGTGTAAGGGCTGGAGGAGGTTACAGAGATAGGAAGGGGTGTAGGGGCTGGAAGAGGGTACAGAGATAGGGAGGGGTGTAGGGACTGGAGGAGGTTACAGAGATAGGGAGGGGTGTAGGGACTGGAGGAGGTTACAGAGATAGGGAGGGGTGTAGGGGCTGGAGGAGTTACAGAGATAGGGAGGGGTGTAGGGACTGGAGGAGGTTACAGAGATAGGGAGGGGTGTAGGGGCTGGAGGAGGTTACAGAGATAGGGAGGGGTATAGGGGCTGGAGGAGATTACAGAGATAGGGAGGGGTGTAGGGGCTGGAGGAGGTTACAGAGATAGGGAGGGGTGTAGGGACTTGAGGATGTACAGAGATAGGGAGGGGTTTTGGGGCGAGAGGAGGTTACAGAGATAGGGAGGGGTGTAGGGGCTGGAGGAGATAGGGAGGGGTGTAGGGGCTGGAAGAGGTTACAGAGATAGGGAGGGGTGTAGGGGCTGGAGGGGGTTACAGAGATAGGGAGTGGTGTAGGGGCTGGAGGAGGTTACAGAGATAGGGAGGGGTGTAGGGGCTGGAGGTGGTTACAGAGATAGGGAGGGGTGTAGGGGCTGGAGGAGGTTACAGAGATAGGGAGGGGTGTAGGGACTGGAGGGGGTTACAGAGATAGGGAGGGGTGTAGGGACTGGAGGAGGTTACAGAGATCGGGAGGGGTGTAGGGACTGGAGGAGGTTACATAGATAGGGAGGGGTGTAGGGGCTGGAGGGGGTTACTGAGATAGGGAGGGGTGTAGGGACTGGCGGAGGTTACAGAGATCGGGAGGGGTGTAGGGACTGGAGGAGGTTACATAGATCGGGAGGGGTGTAGGGGCTGGAGGGGGTTACAGAGATAGGAAGGTGTGTAGGGACTGGAGGAGGTTACAGAGATAGGGAGTGGTGTAGGGACTGGAGGGGGTTAGAGATAGGGAGGGGTTTCGGGGCGAGAGGAGGTTACAGAGATAGGGAGGGGTGTAGGGGTTGGAGGGGGTTACAGAGATAGGGAGGGGTGAAGGGGCTGGAGGAGATTACAGAGATAGGGAGGTGTGTAGGGACTGGAGGAGGTTACAGAGATAGGGAGGGGTGTAGGGGCTGGAGGGGGTTACAGAGATAGGGAGGGGTGTAGGGGCTGGAGGAGGTTACAGAGATAGGGAGGGGTGTAGGCGCTGGAGGGGGTTACAGAGATAGGGAGGGGTGTAGGGGCTGGAGGAGGTTACAGAGATAGGGAGGGGTGGAGGGGTGTAGGGGCTGGAGGAGGTTACAGAGATAGGGAGGGGTGTAGGGGCTGGAGGAGGTTACAGAGATAGGGAGGGGTGTAGGGGCTGGAGGAGATAGGGAGGGGTGTAGGGACTGGAGGGGATTACAGAGATAGGGAGGGGTGTAGGGACTGGAGGATGTTACAGAGATAGGGAGGGGTTTCGGGGCGAGAGGAGGTTACAGAGATAGGGAGGGGTGTCGGGCTGGAGGAGGTTACAGAGATAGGGAGGGGTGTAGGGGCTGGAGAAGGTTACAGAGATAGGGAGGTGTGTAGGGACTGGAGGAGGTTACAGAGATAGGGAGGGGTGTAGGGGCTGGAGGAGGTTACAGAGATAGGGAGGGGTGTAGGGGCTGGAGAAGGTTACAGAGATAGGGAGGTGTGTAGGGACTGGAGGAGGTTACAGAGATAGGGAGGGGTGTAGGGGCTGGAGGAGATAGGGAGGGGTGTAGGGGCTGGAGGAGGTTACAGAGATAGGGAGAGGTGTAGGGGCTGGAGGAGGTTACAGAGATAGGGAGGGGTGTAGGGTCTGGAGGAGATAGGGAGGGGTGTAGGGGCTGGAAGAGATTACAGAGATAGGGAGGGATGTATGGGCTGGAGGAGATAGGGAGGGGTGTAGGGGCTGGAGGAGGTTACAGAGATAGGGAGGGGTGTAGGGGCTGGAGGAGATAGGGAGGGGTGTAAGGGCTGGAGGTGGTTACAGAGATAGGGAGGGGTGTAGGGGCTGGAGGAGGTTACAGAGATAGGGAGGGGTGTAGAGACTGGAGGAGGTTACAGAGATAGGGAGGGGTGTAGGGACTTGAGGATGTTACAGAGATAGGGAGGGGTTTTGGGGCGAGAGGAGGTTACAGAGATAGGGAGGGGTGTAGGGGCTGGAGGAGATAGGGAGGGGTGTAGGGGCTGGAAGAGGTTACAGAGATAGGGAGGGGTGTAGGGGCTGGAGGGGGTTACAGAGATAGGGAGTGGTGTAGGGGCTGGAGGAGGTTACAGAGATAGGGAGGGGTGTAGGGGCTGGAGGTGGTTACAGAGATAGGGAGGGGTGTAGGGGCTGGAGGAGGTTACAGAGATAGGGAGGGGTGTAGGGACTGGAGGGGGTTACAGAGATAGGGAGGGGTGTAGGGACTGGAGGAGGTTACAGAGATCGGGAGGGGTGTAGGGGCTGGAGGAGGTTACATAGATAGGGAGGGGTGTAGGGGCTGGAGGGGGTTACTGAGATAGGGAGGGGTGTAGGGACTGGCGGAGGTTACAGAGATCGGGAGGGGTGTAGGGACTGGAGGAGGTTACATAGATCGGGAGGGGTGTAGGGGCTGGAGGGGGTTACAGAGATAGGAAGGGGTGTAGGGACTGGAGGAGGTTACAGAGATAGGGAGTGGTGTAGGGACTGGAGGGGGTTAGAGATAGGGAGGGGTTTCGGGGCGAGAGGAGGTTACAGAGATAGGGAGGGGTGTAGGGGTTGGAGGGGGTTACAGAGATAGGGAGGGGTGAAGGGGCTGGAGGAGATTACAGAGATAGGGAGGTGTGTAGGGACTGGAGGAGGTTACAGAGATAGGGAGGGGTGTAGGGGCTGGAGGGGGTTACAGAGATAGGGAGGGGTGTAGGGGCTGGAGGAGGTTACAGAGATAGGGAGGGGTGTAGGCGCTGGAGGGGGTTACAGAGATAGGGAGGGGTGTAGGGGCTGGAGGATGTTACAGAGATAGGGAGGGGTGTAGGGGTGTAGGGGCTGGAGGAGGTTACAGAGATAGGGAGGGGTGTAGGGGCTGGAGGAGATAGGGAGGGGTGTAGGGACTGGAGGGGATTACAGAGATAGGGAGGGGTGTAGGGACTGGAGGATGTTACAGAGATAGGGAGGGGTTTCGGGGCGAGAGGAGGTTACAGAGATAGGGAGGGGTGTAGGGGCTGGAGGAGGTTACAGAGATAGGGAGGGGTGTAGGGGCTGGAGAAGGTTACAGAGATAGGGAGGTGTGTAGGGACTGGAGGAGGTTACAGAGATAGGGAGGGGTGTAGGGGCTGGAGGTTACAGAGATAGGGAGGGGTGTTAGGACTGGAGGAGGTTACAGAGATAGGGAGGGGTGTAGGGGCTGGAGGAGATAGGGAGGGGTGTAGGGGCTGGAGGAGGTTACAGAGATAGGGAGAGGTGTAGGGGCTGGAGGAGGTTACAGAGATAGGGAGGGGTGTAGGGTCTGGAGGAGATAGGGAGGGGTGTAGGGGCTGGAAGAGATTACAGAGATAGGGAGGGATGTATGGGCTGGAGGAGATAGGGAGGGGTGTAGGGGCTGGAGGAGGTTACAGAGATAGGGAGGGGTGTAGGGGCTGGAGGAGATAGGGAGGGGTGTAAGAGCTGGAGGTGGTTACAGAGATAGGGAGGGGTGTAGGGGCTGGAGGAGGTGACAGAGATAGGGAGGGGTGTAGAGACTGGAGGAGGTTACAGAGATAGGGAGGGGTGTAGGGACTGGAGGAGGTTACAGAGATAGGGAGGGGTGTAGGGGCTGGAGGAGATTACAGAGATAGGGAAGGGTGTAGGGGCTGGAAGAGGTTACAGAGATAGGGAGGGGTGTCGGGACTTGAGGATGTTACAGAGATAGGGAGGGGTTTCGGGGCGAGAGGAGGTTACAGAGATAGGGAGGGGTGTAGGGGCTGGAGGAGATAGGGAGGGGTGTAGGGGCTGGAAGAGGTTACAGAGATAGGGAGGGGTGTAGGGGCTGGAGGGGGTTACAGAGATAGGGAGGGGTGTAGGGGCTGGAGGAGGTTACAGAGATAGGGAGGGGTGTAGGGGCTGGAGGAGGTTACAGAGATAGGGAGGGGTGTAGGGGCTGGAGGAGGTTACAGAGATAGGGAGGGGTGTAGGGGCTGGAGGAGGTTACAGAGATATGGAGGGGTGTAGGGGCTGGAGGAGGTTACAGAGATAGGGAGGGGTTTCGGGGCGAGAGGAGGTTACAGAGATAGGGAGGGGTGTAGGGGCTGGAGGAGGTTACAGAGATAGGGAGGGGTGTAGGGGCTGGAGGAGGTTACAGAGATAGGGAGGGGTGTAGGGACTGGAGGAGGTTACAGAGATAGGGAGGGGTGTAGTGACTGGTGGAGGTTACAGAGATAGGGAGGGGTGTAGGGGCTGGAGGAGTTACAGAGATAGGGAGGGGTGTAGGGACTGGAGGAGGTTACAGAGATAGGGAGGGGTGTAGGGGCTGGAGGTTACAGAGATAGGGAGGGATGTTAGGACTGGAGGAGGTTACAGAGATAGGGAGGGGTGTAGGGGCTGGAGGAGATAGGGAGGGGTGTAGGGGCTGGAGGAGGTTACAGAGATAGGGAGAGGTGTAGGGGCTGGAGGAGGGTACAGAGATAGGGAGGGGTGTAGGGTCTGGAGGAGATAGGGAGGGGTGTAGGGGCTGGAGGAGATTACAGAGATAGGGAGGGGTGTATGGGCTGGAGGAGATAGGCAGGGGTGTAGGGGCTGGAGGAGGTTACAGAGATAGGGAGGGGTGTAGGGGCTGGAGGAGATAGGGAGGGGTGTAAGGGCTGGAGGAGGTTACAGAGATAGGAAGGGGTGTAGGGTCTGGAAGAGGGTACAGAGATAGGGAGGGGTGTAGGGACTGGAGGAGGTTACAGAGATAGGGAGGGGTGTAGGGACTGGAGGCGGTTACAGAGATAGGGAGGGGTGTAGGGGCTGGAGGAGTTACAGAGATAGGGAGGGGTGTAGGGGCTGGAGGAGGTTACAGAGATAGGGAGGGGTGTAGGGACTTGAGGATGTTACAGAGATAGGGAGGGGTTTTGGGGCGAGAGGAGGTTACAGAGATAGGGAGGGGTGTAGGGGCTGGAGGAGATAGGGAGGGGTGTAGGTGCTGGAAGAGGTTACAGAGATAGGGAGGGGTGTAGGGGCTGGAGGGGGTTACAGAGATAGGGAGTGGTGTAGGGGCTGGAGGAGGTTACAGAGATAGGGAGGGGTGTAGGGACTGGAGGAGGTTACAGAGATCGGGAGGGGTGTAGGTGCTGGAAGAGGTTACAGAGATAGGGAGGGGTGTAGGGGCTGGAGGGGGTTACAGAGATAGGGAGTGGTGTAGGGGCTGGAGGAGGTTACAGAGATAGGGAGGGGTGTAGGGACTGGAGGAGGTTACAGAGATCGGGAGGGGTGTAGGGGCTGGAGGAGGTTACAGAGATAGGGAGGGGTGTAGGGACTGGAGGGGGTTACAGAGATAGGGAGGGGTGTAGGGACTGGAGGAGGTTACAGAGATCGGGAGGGGTGTAGGGGCTGGAGGAGGTTACATAGATAGGGAGGGGTGTAGGGGCTGGAGGGGGTTACTGAGATAGGGAGGGGTGTAGGGACTGGCGGAGGTTACAGAGATCGGGAGGGGTGTAGGGACTGGAGGAGGTTACATAGATCGGGAGGGGTGTAGGGGCTGGAGGGGGTTACAGAGATAGGAAGGGGTGTAGGGACTGGAGGAGGTTACAGAGATAGGGAGTGGTGTAGGGACTGGAGGGGGTTAGAGATAGGGAGGGGTTTCGGGGCGAGAGGAGGTTACAGAGATAGGGAGGGGTGTAGGGGTTGGAGGGGGTTACAGAGATAGGGAGGGGTGAAGGGGCTGGAGGAGATTACAGAGATAGGGAGGTGTGTAGGGACTGGAGGAGGTTACAGAGATAGGGAGGGGTGTAGGGGCTGGAGGGGGTTACAGAGATAGGGAGGGGTGTAGGGGCTGGAGGAGGTTACAGAGATAGGGAGGGGTGTAGGCGCTGGAGGGGGTTACAGAGATAGGGAGGGGTGTAGGGGCTGGAGGATGTTACAGAGATAGGGAGGGGTGTAGGGGTGTAGGGGCTGGAGGAGGTTACAGAGATAGGGAGGGGTGTAGGGGCTGGAGGAGATAGGGAGGGGTGTAGGGACTGGAGGGGATTACAGAGATAGGGAGGGGTGTAGGGACTGGAGGATGTTACAGAGATAGGGAGGGGTTTCGGGGCGAGAGGAGGTTACAGAGATAGGGAGGGGTGTAGGGGCTGGAGGAGGTTACAGAGATAGGGAGGGGTGTAGGGGCTGGAGAAGGTTACAGAGATAGGGAGGTGTGTAGGGACTGGAGGAGGTTACAGAGATAGGGAGGGGTGTAGGGGCTGGAGGTTACAGAGATAGGGAGGGGTGTTAGGACTGGAGGAGGTTACAGAGATAGGGAGGGGTGTAGGGGCTGGAGGAGATAGGGAGGGGTGTAGGGGCTGGAGGAGGTTACAGAGATAGGGAGAGGTGTAGGGGCTGGAGGAGGTTACAGAGATAGGGAGGGGTGTAGGGTCTGGAGGAGATAGGGAGGGGTGTAGGGGCTGGAAGAGATTACAGAGATAGGGAGGGATGTATGGGCTGGAGGAGATAGGGAGGGGTGTAGGGGCTGGAGGAGGTTACAGAGATAGGGAGGGGTGTAGGGGCTGGAGGAGATAGGGAGGGGTGTAAGAGCTGGAGGTGGTTACAGAGATAGGGAGGGGTGTAGGGGCTGGAGGAGGTGACAGAGATAGGGAGGGGTGTAGAGACTGGAGGAGGTTACAGAGATAGGGAGGGGTGTAGGGACTGGAGGAGGTTACAGAGATAGGGAGGGGTGTAGGGGCTGGAGGAGATTACAGAGATAGGGAAGGGTGTAGGGGCTGGAAGAGGTTACAGAGATAGGGAGGGGTGTCGGGACTTGAGGATGTTACAGAGATAGGGAGGGGTTTCGGGGCGAGAGGAGGTTACAGAGATAGGGAGGGGTGTAGGGGCTGGAGGAGATAGGGAGGGGTGTAGGGGCTGGAAGAGGTTACAGAGATAGGGAGGGGTGTAGGGGCTGGAGGGGGTTACAGAGATAGGGAGGGGTGTAGGGGCTGGAGGAGGTTACAGAGATAGGGAGGGGTGTAGGGGCTGGAGGAGGTTACAGAGATAGGGAGGGGTGTAGGGGCTGGAGGAGGTTACAGAGATAGGGAGGGGTGTAGGGGCTGGAGGAGGTTACAGAGATATGGAGGGGTGTAGGGGCTGGAGGAGGTTACAGAGATAGGGAGGGGTTTCGGGGCGAGAGGAGGTTACAGAGATAGGGAGGGGTGTAGGGGCTGGAGGAGGTTACAGAGATAGGGAGGGGTGTAGGGGCTGGAGGAGGTTACAGAGATAGGGAGGGGTGTAGGGACTGGAGGAGGTTACAGAGATAGGGAGGGGTGTAGTGACTGGAGGAGGTTACAGAGATAGGGAGGGGTGTAGGGGCTGGAGGAGTTACAGAGATAGGGAGGGGTGTAGGGACTGGAGGAGGTTACAGAGATAGGGAGGGGTGTAGGGGCTGGAGGTTACAGAGATAGGGAGGGATGTTAGGACTGGAGGAGGTTACAGAGATAGGGAGGGGTGTAGGGGCTGGAGGAGATAGGGAGGGGTGTAGGGGCTGGAGGAGGTTACAGAGATAGGGAGAGGTGTAGGGGCTGGAGGAGGGTACAGAGATAGGGAGGGGTGTAGGGTCTGGAGGAGATAGGGAGGGGTGTAGGGGCTGGAGGAGATTACAGAGATAGGGAGGGGTGTATGGGCTGGAGGAGATAGGGAGGGGTGTAGGGGCTGGAGGAGGTTACAGAGATAGGGAGGGGTGTAGGGGCTGGAGGAGATAGGGAGGGGTGTAAGGGCTGGAGGAGGTTACAGAGATAGGAAGGGGTGTAGGGTCTGGAAGAGGGTACAGAGATAGGGAGGGGTGTAGGGACTGGAGGAGGTTACAGAGATAGGGAGGGGTGTAGGGACTGGAGGCGGTTACAGAGATAGGGAGGGGTGTAGGGGCTGGAGGAGTTACAGAGATAGGGAGGGGTGTAGGGGCTGGAGGAGGTTACAGAGATAGGGAGGGGTGTAGGGACTTGAGGATGTTACAGAGATAGGGAGGGGTTTTGGGGCGAGAGGAGGTTACAGAGATAGGGAGGGGTGTAGGGGCTGGAGGAGATAGGGAGGGGTGTAGGTGCTGGAAGAGGTTACAGAGATAGGGAGGGGTGTAGGGGCTGGAGGGGGTTACAGAGATAGGGAGTGGTGTAGGGGCTGGAGGAGGTTACAGAGATAGGGAGGGGTGTAGGGACTGGAGGAGGTTACAGAGATCGGGAGGGGTGTAGGGGCTGGAGGAGGTTACATAGATAGGGAGGGGTGTAGGGGCTGGAGGGGGTTACTGAGATAGGGAGGGTTGTAGGGACTGGCGGAGGTTACAGAGATCGGGAGGGGTGTAGGGACTGGAGGAGGTTACATAGATCGGGAGGGGTGTAGGGGCTGGAGGGGGTTACAGAGATAGGAAGGGGTGTAGGGACTGGAGGAGGTTACAGAGATAGGGAGTGGTGTAGGGACTGGAGGGGGTTAGAGATAGGGAGGGGTTTCGGGGCGAGAGGAGGTTACAGAGATAGGGAGGGGTGTAGGGGTTGGAGGTGGTTACAGAGATAGGGAGGGGTGAAGGGGCTGGAGGAGGTTACAGAGATAGGGAGGTGTGTAGGGACTGGAGGAGGTTACAGAGATATGGAGGGGTGTGGGGGCTGGAGGGGGTTACAGAGATAGGGAGGGGTGTAGGGGGTTGGAGGAGGTTACAGAGATAGGGAGGGGTGTAGGGGCTGGAGGGGGTTACAGAGATAGGGAGGGGTGTAGGGGCTGGAGGAGGTTACAGAGATAGGGAGGGGTGGAGGAGTGTAGGGGCTGGAGGAGGTTACAGAGATAGGGAGGGGTGTAGGGGCTGGAGGAGGTTACAGAGATAGGGAGGGGTGTAGGGGCTGGAGGAGATAGGGAGGGATGTAGGGACTGGAGGGGATTACAGAGATAGGGAGGGGTGCAGGGACTGGAGGATGTTAGAGATAGGGAGGGGTTTCGGGGCGAGAGGAGGTTACAGAGATAGGGAGGGGTGTAGGGGCTGGAGGAGGTTACAGAGATAGGGAGGGGTGTAGGGGCTGGAGGAGGTTACAGAGATAGGGAGGGGTGTAGGGACTGGAGGAGGTTACAGAGATAGGGAGGGGTGTAGGGACTGGAGGAGGTTACAGAGATAGGGAGGGGTGTAGGGGCTGGAGGAGTTACAGAGATAGGGAGGGGTGTAGGGACTGGAGGAGGTTACAGAGATAGGGAGGGGTGTAGGGGCTGGAGGTTACAGAGATAGGGAGGGGTGTTAGGACTGGAGGAGGTTACAGAGATAGGGAGGGGTGTAGGGGCTGGAGGAGATAGGGAGGGGTGTAGGGGCTGGAGGAGGTGACAGAGATAGGGAGAGGTGTAGGGGCTGGAGGAGGTTACAGAGATAGGGAGGGGTGTAGGGTCTGGAGGAGATAGGGAGGGGTGTAGGGGCTGGAAGAGATTACAGAGATAGGGAGGGATGTATGGGCTGGAGGAGATAGGGAGGGGTGTAGGGGCTGGAGGAG
Source organism: Pristiophorus japonicus (assembly GCF_044704955.1). Lineage (NCBI taxonomy): Eukaryota > Metazoa > Chordata > Chondrichthyes > Pristiophoridae > Pristiophorus > Pristiophorus japonicus. The sequence continues at coordinate 272,539 of NW_027253772.1, forward strand.
GTTACAGAGATAGGGAGGGGTGTAGGGGCTGGAGGAGATAGGGAGGGGTGTAAGGGCTGGAGGTGGTTACAGAGATAGGGAGGGGTGTAGGGGCTGGAGGAGGTTACAGAGATAGGGAGGGGTGTAGGGACTGGAGGAGGTTACAGAGATAGGGAGGGGTGTAGGGACTGGAGGAGGTTACAGAGATGGGGAGGGGTGTAGGGGCTGGAGGAGTTACAGAGATAGTTAGGGGTGTAGGGACTGGAGGAGGTTACAGAGATAGGGAGGGGTGTAGGGGCTGGGGGAGGTTACAGAGATAGGGAGGGTTGTAGGGGCTGGAGGAGATTACAGAGATAGGGAGGGGTGTAGGGGCTGGAGGTGGTTACAGAGATAGGGAGGGGTGTCGGGACTTGAGGATGTTACAGAGATAGGGAGGGGTTTCGGGGCGAGAGGTGGTTACAGAGATAGGGAGGTGTGTCGGGGCTGGAGGAGATAGGGAGGGATGTCGGGGCTGGAGGAGATTACAGAGATAGGGAGGAGTGTAGGGTCTGGAGGAGATTACAGAGATAGGGAGGGCTGTAGGGGCTGGAGGAGGTTACAGAGATAGGGAGGGGTGTCAGGACTTGAGGATGTTACAGAGATAGGGAGGGGTTTCGGGGCGAGAGGAGGTTACAGAGATAGGGAGGGGTGTAGGGGCTGGAGGAGGTTACAGAGATTGGGAGGGGTGTAGGGGCTGGAGGAGGTTACAGAGATAGGGAGGCGTGTAGGGACTGGAGGAGGTTACAGAGATAGGGAGGGGTGTAGGGTCTGGAGGAGGTTACAGAGATAGGGAGGGGTGTAGGGGCTGGAGGAGTTACAGAGATAGGGAGGGGTGTAGGGACTGGAGGAGGTTACAGAGATAGGGAGGGGTGTAGGGGCTGGAGGTTACAGAGATAGGGAGGGGTGTTAGGACTGGAGGAGGATACAGAGATAGGGAGGGGTGTAGGGGCTGGAGGAGATAGGGAGGGGTGTAGGGGCTGGAGGAGGTTACAGAGATAGGGAGAGGTGTCGGGGCTGGAGGAGGTTACAGAGATAGGGAGGGGTGTCGGGTCTGGAGGAGATAGGGAGGGGTGTAGGGGCTGGAGGAGATTACAGAGATAGGGAGGGGTGTATGGGCTGGAGGAGGTTACAGAGATAGGGAGGGGTGTAGGGACTGGAGGAGGTTACAGAGATAGGGAGGGGTGTAGGGACTGGAGGAGGTTACAGAGATAGGGAGGGGTGTAGGGACTGGAGGAGGTTACAGAGATAGGGAGGGGTGTAGGGACTGGAGGAGGTTACAGAGATAGGGAGGGGTGTAGGGGCTGGAGGAGTTACAGAGATAGGGAGGGGTGTAGGGACTGGAGGAGGTTACAGAGATAGGGAGGGGTGTAGGGGCTGGAGGTTACAGAGATAGGGAGGGGTGTTAGGACTGGAGGAGGTTACAGAGATAGGGAGGGGTGTAGGGGCTGGAGGAGATAGGGAGGGGTGTAGGGGCTGGAGGAGGTTACAGAGATAGGGAGAGGTGTAGGGGCTGGAGTAGGTTACAGAGATAGGGAGGGGTGTAGGGTCTGGAGGAGATCGGGAGGGGTGTAGGGGCTGGAGGAGATTACAGAGATAGGGAGGGGTGTATGGGCTGGAGGAGATAGGGAGGGGTGTAGGGGCTGGAGGAGGTTACAGAGATAGGGAGGGGTGTAGGGGCTGGAGGAGATAGGGAGGGGTGTAAGGGCTGGAGGAGTTTACAGAGATAGGAAGGGGTGTAGGGACTGGAGGAGGTTACAGAGATAGGGAGGGGTGTAGGGACTGGAGGAGGTTACAGAGATAGGGAGGGGTGTAGGGGCTGGAGGAGTTACAGAGATAGGGAGGGGTGTAGGGACTGGAGGAGGTTACAGAGATAGGGAGGGGTGTAGGGGCTGGAGGAGGTTACAGAGATAGGGAGGGGTGTAGGGGCTGGAGGAGGTTACAGAGATAGGGAGGGGTGTAGGGACTTGAGGATGTTACAGAGATAGGGAGGGGTTTTGGGGCGAGAGGAGGTTACAGAAATAGGGAGGGGTGCAGGGGCTGGAGGAGATAGGGAGGGGTGTAGGGGCTGGAAGAGGTTACAGTGATAGGGAGGGGTGTAGGTGCTGGAGGGGGTTACAGAGATAGGGAGTGGTGTAGGGGCTGGAGGAGGTTACAGAGATAGGGAGGGGTGTAGGGGCTGGAGTGTGGTTACAGAGATAGGGAGGGGTGTACGGGCTGGAGGAGGTTACAGAGATAGGGAGGGGTGTAGGGACTGGAGGGGCTTACAGAGATAGGGAGGGGTGTAGGGACTGGAGGAGGTTACAGAGATCGGGAGGTGTGTAGGGGCTGGAGGAGGTTACATAGATAGGGAGGGGTGTAGGGGCTGGAGGGGGTTACTGAGATAGGGAGGGGTGTAGGGACTGGCGGAGGTTACAGAGATCGGGAGGGGTGTAGGGACTGGAGGAGGTTACATAGATCGGGAGGGGTGTAGGGGCTGGAGGGGGTTACAGAGATAGGAAGGGGTGTAGGGACTGGAGGAGGTTACAGAGATAGGGAGTGGTGTAGGGACTGGAGGGGGTTAGAGATAGGGAGGGGTTTCGGGGCGAGAGGAGGTTACAGAGATAGGGAGGGGTGTAGGGGTTGGAGGGGGTTACAGAGATAGGGAGGGGTGAAGGGGCTGGAGGAGATTACAGAGATAGGGAGGTGTGTAGGGACTGGAGGAGGTTACAGAGATAGGGAGGGGTGTAGGGGCTGGAGGGGGTTACAGAGATAGGGAGGGGTGTAGGGGCTGGAGGAGGTTACAGAGATAGGGAGGGGTGTAGGCGCTGGAGGGGGTTACAGAGATAGGGAGGGGTGTAGGGGCTGGAGGAGGTTACAGAGATAGGGAGGGGTGGAGGGGTGTAGGGGCTGGAGGAGGTTACAGAGATAGGGAGGGGTGTAGGGGCTGGAGGAGGTTACAGAGATAGGGAGGGGTGTAGGGGCTGGAGGAGATAGGGAGGGGTGTAGGTACTGGAGGGGATTACAGAGATAGGGAGGGGTGTAGGGACTGGAGGATGTTACAGAGATAGGGAGGGGTTTCGGGGCGAGAGGAGGTTACAGAGATAGGGAGGGGTGTAGGGGCTGGAGGAGGTTACAGAGATAGGGAGGGGTGTAGGTGCTGCAGGAGGTTACAGAGATAGGGAGGTGTGTAGGGACTGGAGGAGGTTACAGAGATAGGGAGGGGTGTAGGGACTGGAGGAGGTTACAGAGATAGGGAGGGGTGTAGGGGTTGGAGGAGTTACAGAGATAGGGAGGTGTGTAGGGACTGGAGGAGGTTACAGAGATAGGGAGGGGTGTAGGGGCTGGAGGTTACAGAGATAGGGAGGGGTGTTAGGACTGGAGGTGGTTACAGAGATAGGGAGGGGTGTAGGGGCTGGAGGAGATAGGGAGGGGTGTAGGTGCTGGAGGAGGTTACAGAGATAGGGAGAGGTGTAGGGGCTGGAGGAGGTTACAGAGATAGGGAGGGGTGTAGGGTCTGGAGGAGATAGGGAGGGGTGTAGGGGCTGGAAGAGATTACAGAGATAGGGAGGGATGTATGGGCTGGAGGAGATAGGGAGGGGTGTAAGGGCTGGAGGTGGTTCCAGAGATAGGGAGGGGTGCAGGGGCTGGAGGAGGTTACAGAGATAGGGAGGGGTGTAGAGACTGGAGGAGGTTACAGAGATAGGGAGGGGTGTAGGGACTGGAGGAGGTTACAGAGATAGGGAGGGGTGTAGGGGCTGGAGGAGATTACAGAGATCGGGAAGGGTGTAGGGGCTGGAAGAGGTTACAGAGATAGGGAGGGGTGTCGGGACTTGAGGATGTTACAGAGATAGGGAGGGGTTTCGGGGCGAGAGGAGGTTACAGAGATAGGGAGGGGTGTAGGGGCTGGAGGAGATAGGGAGGGGTGTAGGGGCTGGAAGAGGTTACAGAGATAGGGAGGGGTGTAGGGGCTGGAGGAGGTTACAGAGATAGGGAGGGGTGTAGGGGCTGGAGGAGGTTACAGAGATAGGGAGGGGTGTAGGGGCTGGAGGAGGTTACAGAGATAGGGAGGGGTGTAGGGGCTGGAGGAGGTTACAGAGATATGGAAATGTGTAGGGGCTGGAGGAGGTTACAGAGATAGGGAGGGGTTTCGGGACGAGAGGAGGTTACAGAGATAGGGAGGGGTGTAGGGGCTGGAGGAGGTTACAGAGATAGGGAGGGGTGTAGGGGCTGGAGGAGGTTACAGAGATAGGGAGGGGTGTAGGGACTGGAGGAGGTTACAGAGATAGGGAGGGGTGTAGGGAATGGAGGAGGTTACAGAGATAGGGAGGGGTGTAGGGGCTGGAGGAGTTACAGAGATAGGGAGGGGTGTAGGGACTGGAGGAGGTTACAGAGATAGGGAGGGGTGTAGGGGCTGGAGGTTACAGAGATAGGGAGGGGTGTTAGGACTGGAGGAGGTTACAGAGATAGGGAGGGGTGTAGGGGCTGGAGGAGATAGGGAGGGGTGTAAGGGCTGGAGGAGGTTACAGAGATAGGGAGAGGTGTAGGGGCTGGAGGAGGGTACAGAGATAGGGAGGGGTGTAGGGTCTGGAGGAGATAGGGAGGGGTGTAGGGGCTGGAGGAGATTACAGAGATAGGGAGGGGTGTATGGGCTGGAGGAGATAGGGAGGGGTGTAGGGGCTGGAGGAGGTTACAGAGATAGGGAGGGGTGTAGGGGCTGGAGGAGATAGGGAGGGGTGTAAGGGCTGGAGGAGGTTACAGAGATAGGAAGGGGTGTAGGGGCTGGAGGAGGGTACAGAGATAGGGAGGGGTGTAGGGACTGGAGGAGGTTACAGAGATAGGGAGGGGTGTCGGGACTGGAGGAGGTTACAGAGATAGGGAGGGGTGTAGGGGCTGGAGGAGTTACAGAGATAGGGAGGGGTGTAGGGGCTGGAGGAGGTTACAGAGATAGGGAGGGGTGTAGGGACTTGAGGATGTTACAGAGATAGGGAGGGGTTTTGGGGCGAGAGGAGGTTACAGAGATAGGGAGGGGTGTAGGGGCTGGAGGAGATAGGGAGGGGTGTAGGTGCTGGAAGAGGTTACAGAGATAGGGAGGGGTGTAGGGGCTGGAGGGGGTTACAGAGATAGGGAGTGGTGTAGGGGCTGGAGGAGGTTACAGAGATAGGGAGGGGTGTAGGGGCTGGAGGTGGTTACAGAGATAGGGAGGGGTGTAGGGGCTGGAGGAGGTTACAGAGATAGGGAGGGGTGTAGGGACTGGAGGGGGTTACAGAGATAGGGAGGGTTGTAGGGACTGGAGGAGGTTACAGAGATCGGGAGGGGTGTAGGGGCTGGAGGAGGTTACATAGATAGGGAGGGGTCTAGGGGCTGGAGGGGGTTACTGAGATAGGGAGGGGTGTAGGGACTGGCGGAGGTTACAGAGATCGGGAGGGGTGTAGGGACTGGAGGAGGTTACATAGATCGGGAGGGGTGTAGGGGCTGGAGGGGGTTACAGAGATAGGAAGGGGTGTAGGGACTGGAGGAGGTTACAGAGATAGGGAGTGGTGTAGGGACTGGAGGGGGTTAGAGATAGGGAGGGGTTTCGGGGCGAGAGGAGGTTACAGAGATAGGGAGGGGTGTAGGGGTGTAGGGGCTGGAGGAGGTTACAGAGATAGGGAGGGGTGTAGGGGCTGGAGGAGGTTACAGAGATAGGGAGGGGTGTAGGGGCTGGAGGAGATAGGGAGGGGTGTAGGGACTGGAGGGGATTACAGAGATAGGGAGGGGTGTAGGGACTGGAGGATGTTACAGAGATAGGGAGGGGTTTCGGGGCGAGAGGAGGTTACAGAGATAGGGAGGGGTGTAGGGGCTGGAGGAGGTTACAGAGATAGGGAGGGGTGTAGGGGCTGGAGGAGGTTACAGAGATAGGGAGGGGTGTAGGGACTGGAGGAGGTTACAGAGATAGGGAGGGGTGTAGGGACTGGAGGAGGTTACAGAGATAGGGAGGGGTGTAGGGGCTGGAGGAGTTACAGAGATAGGGAGGGGTGTAGGGACTGGAGGAGGTTACAGAGATAGGGAGGGGTGTAGGGGCTGGAGGTTACAGAGATAGGGAGGGGTGTTAGGACTGGAGGAGGTTACAGAGATAGGGAGGGGTGTAGGGGCTGGAGGAGATAGGGAGGGGTGTAGGGGCTGGAGGAGGTTACAGAGATAGGGAGAGGTGTAGGGGCTGGAGGAGGTTACAGAGATAGGGAGGGGTGTAGGGTCTGGAGGAGATAGGGAGGGGTGTAGGGGCTGGAAGAGATTACAGAGATAGGGAGGGATGTATGGGCTGGAGGAGATAGGGAGGGGTGTAGGGGCTGGAGGAGGTTACAGAGATAGGGAGGGGTGTAGGGGCTGGAGGAGATAGGGAGGGGTGTAAGGGCTGGAGGTGGTTACAGAGATAGGGAGGGGTGTAGGGGCTGGAGGAGGTTACAGAGATAGGGAGGGGTGTAGAGGCTGGAGGAGGTTACAGAGATAGGGAGGGGGTGTAGAGGCTGGAGGAGGTTACAGAGATAGGGAGGGGTGTAGGGGCTGGAGGTTACAGAGATAGGGAGGAGTGTAGGGGCTGGAGGAGGTTACAGAGATCGGGAGGGGTGTAGGGGCTGGAGGAGATCGGGAGGGGTGTAGGGGCTGGAGGAGGTTACAGAGATCGGGAGGGGTGTAGGGGCTGGAGGAGGTTACAGAGATAGGGAGGGGTTTCGGGGCGAGAGGAGGTTACAGAGATAGGGAGGGGTGTAGGGGCTGGAGGAGATAGGGACGAGTGTAGAGGCTGGAGGAGATAGGGAGGGGTGTAGGTCCATGGAGGGATTTGAACACGAGGCTGAGATTTTAGTATCAATGGCTCGCGGGGGCCCGGTGGGGAGCTGGGACCAGAGCAGGAACACAACCCCCACACGACCTACCCTGCACTAACCTCCATCATCTGTTCCATCACCTGGAGTTCCAGTGACACTCCTCCCCCTCTCGCTCGGTATTTATCGAGTTACTGCTTTATTCAAAGCGAGAGTGGGCCTCGATGTCCCAGAATTGCTCCCCCTGGACACCCACTGACCCTCCCCGTGCCTCCCACCCCCTGCTCCTGTTCCGGGACGCACGACTAATTCAGGTTGTGCAAGTGAAGGATCGGGGGGAGGGGTGGGGAAGACCCTTACTGATGGCTCATCGGTATCATCGTCATACGCCAGTCCCTCGGAATCGAGGAAGACTTGCCTCCACTCTTAAAGTGAGTCCTTCGGTGGCCGAACAGCCCAATACGAGAGCCACGGTCCCTGTCACAGGTGGGACAGACAGACGTTGAGGGAAGGGGAGGGTGGGACAGGTTTGCCGTACGCTCCTTCCGCTGCCTGCGCTTGGTTTCTGCGCGCTCTCGGCGACGAGACTCGAGGTGCTCAGCGCCCTCCCGGATGCACTTCCTCCACTGAGGGCGGACTGGTCTTTGGGCCCAGGGGCTCCCAGGTGTCACACGGTGGGGATGTTGCACTTTATATCAGGGAGGGGCTTTGAGGGTGGTCCCCTGTAACGTTTCCTCTGCCCACCTGGGGCTCGCTTGCCGTGAAGGAGCTCCGAGTCGAGCGCTCGATTTGGGGAGTCTTAATCAAAGACGGGGCCCCATCTTAAAACTCAATATTTGGCATATGCTGACAAGCAATCCCGAGGGATTTTGCCGAGAGAGAGATGCGATTAAATTGGGGGCAGTCCCAGGTTCTGATCCCAATTCCAAACCATGTCTGCTTAGCTGCCCAGTGCTGTGCCCTGTGTTCAATCAACATTTCTGGCCGGTGAGTTTTTATCTCAGCAAATGTCAAAAGTGCTCAGTCTATAAACCTGTAATTACCATGTCTAACCAGCAGAGGGCTTGTCCCCAGGAGTCCCGAGGGATCCCACAATCCCTTGGGAGCACCTGCACATAAGGAAGCCTCACAGGCTGGAGAGGCACTCTGAGATCTGTAATAAAGGGCTACACCTTACTTTGTGCTTGCTGTATCTAGTCTGACTCTTTATCCAGTGAGCTGTGAGGGGGATGCTAAGAGGCTGCAGGGTGACTTGGACAGGTTAGGTGAGTGGGCAAATGCATGGCAGATGCAGTATCATGTGGATAAATGTGAGGTTATCCACTTTGGGGGCAAAAACAAGGCGGCAGAATATTATCTGAATGGCGACAGATTAGGAAAAGGGAAGGTGCAACGAGACCTGGGTGTCATGGTACATCAGTCATTGAAGGTTGGCATGCAGGTACAGCAGGCGGTGAAGAAGGCAAATGGTTTGTTGGCCTTCATAGCGAGGGGATTTGAGTATAGGAGCAGGGAGGTCTTACTGCAGTTGTACAGGGCCTTGGTGAGGCCACACCTGGAATATTGTGTTCAGTTTTGGTCTCCTAATCTGAGGAAGGACATTCTTGCTATTGAGGGAGTGCAGCGAAGGTTCACCAGATTGATTCCCGGGATGGCAGGACTGACATATGAGGAGAGACTGGATCGACTGGGCTTGTATCTACTGGAATTTAGAAGAATGAGAGGGGATATAGAAACATATAAAATTCTGACGGGACTGGACAGGTTCGATGCAGGAAGAATGTTCCCGATGTTGGGGAAGTCCAGAACCAGGGGTCACACTCTAAGGATAAGGGGTAAGCCATTTAGGACCGAGATGAGGAGAAACTTCTTCATCCAGAGAGTGGTGAACCTGTGGAATTCTCAACCACAGAGAGTTGTTGAGACCAGTTCGTTGGATATATTCAAAAGGGAGTTAGATATGGCCCTTACAGCTAAAGGGATCAAGGGGTATGGAGAGAAAGCAGGAAAGGGGTACTGAGGGAATGATCAGTCATGAACTCATTGAATGGCGGTGCAGGCTCGAAGGGCCGAATGGCCTACTCCTGCACCTATTTTCCAAGTTTCTATAACAAAAAGGAACTAAACCAAGTGAACCAGGTTCATCGTGCTGAGAGAGGCAAGGACATCGATACGTGTTTACACTGCTTTTATTTTTCAATGAAGACAAAATTATAAACGTGGAAAGGATTTGTTGAAATCATGATCTGAATAAAACCCATCTTTCTCGGTCATGTTCTACCGTGAAAAACTCTGAGGGGGATTGACAGGGTAGATACAGGGAGGGTGTTTCCCCCCCGGGGCTGGGGAGTCTAGAACCAGGGGTCACACAGTCTCAGGGTCAGGGGTCGGCCATTGGGGACTGAGATGAGGAGAAACTTCTTCACTCAGAGGGGGGGTGAATCTTTGGAATTCTCTGCCCCAGAGGGCTGTGAGAGGCTCCGTCTCTGAATATATTCAAATAGAAAGATTTGTAGTTATGTACAACAACAACTTATATTTAGGTAGCGTCTTTAAAGTCGTGAAAAGTCCCAAGAAGCTTCACAGGAGTACAATGCGATAAACATTTCACACCGAGCTGCATAAGTAGAAATTAGTGGAGGTGGAAGTATGTTTTAAGGAGCATCTTGAAGGAGGAGCGAGAGGCGGAGAGCTCCAGAGCTTCGGGCCCAGGCATCAGAAAGCCCGGTTACCAATCTCCACCTGTTTCTGCCAGATTCTCCATCGAAGTTCTCCCATCTCACGTCTCCGTGGAGACCGATTCCAGCCCAGCTCGCTGCTCCAGCCGAGGAAGGTTCTCATCAGACAGGAAATGTAAGACCACTTGCACCTGGCCACAAGAGGAGGATCGGTTTAGATACAGAGTAAGGCTCACTTGTCCCATCAAACGCTCCCAGGGCAGGTACAGCACGGGGGTTAGATACAGAGTAAAGCTCCCTCTACACTGTCCCGTCAAACGCTCCCAGGGCAGGTACAGCACGGGGTTAGATACAGAGTAAATCTCCCTCTACACTGTCCCATCAAACGCTCCCAGGGCAGGTACAGCACGGGGGTAGATACAGAGTAAAGCTCCCTCTACACTGTCCCATCAAACACTCCCAGGACAGGGACACGGGGTTAGATACAGAGTAAAGCTCCCTCTACACTTGTCCCATCAAACATTCCCAGGGCAGGTACAGCACGGGGTTAGATACAGAGTAAAGCTCCCTCTACACTGTCCCATCAAACGCTCCCAGGGCAGGTACAGCACGGGGTTAGATACAGAGTAAAGCTCCCTCTACACTGTCCCATCAAACGCTCCCAGGGCAGGTACAGCACGGGTTAGATACAGAGTAAAGCTCCCTCTACACTGTCCCATCAAACGCTCCCAGGGCAGGTACAGCACGGGGTTAGATACAGAGTAAAGCTCCCTCTACACTGTCCCATCAAACACTCCCAGGGCAGGTACAACACGGGGTTAGATACAGAGTAAAGCTCCCTCTACACTGTCCCATCAAACACTCCCAGGGCAGGTACAACACGGGGTTAGATACAGAGTAAAGCTCCCTCTACACTGTCCCATCAAACTCTCCCAGGGCAGGTACAGCACAGGGTTAGTTACAGAGTAAAGCTCCCTCTACACTGTCCCATCAAGCACTCCCAGGGCAGGTACAGCACGGGGTTAGATACAGAGTAAAGCTCCCTCTACACTGTCCCATCAAACACTCCCCAGGGCAGGTACAGCACGGGGTTAGATACAGAGTAAAGTTCCCTCGACACTGTCCCATCAAACACTCCCAGGGCAGGTACAGCACGGGGTTAGATACAGAGTAAAGCTCCCTCTACACTGTCCCATCAAACACTCCCAGGGCAGGTACAGTACAGGGTTAGATACAGAGTAAAGCTCCCTCTACACTGTCCCATCAAACACTCCCAGGGCAGGTACAGCACGGGGTTAGATACAGAGTAAAGCTCCCTCTACACTGTCCCATCAAACACTCCCAGGGCAGGTACAGTACAGGGTTAGATACAGAGTAAAGCTCCCTCTACACTGTCCCATCAAACACTCCCAGGGCAGGTACAGCACGGGGTTAGATACAGAGTAAAGTTCCCTCTACACTGTCCCATCAAACACTCCCAGGGCAGGTACAGCACGGGGTTAGATACAGAGTAAAGCTCCCTCTACACTGTCCCATCAAACACTCCCAGGTCAGGTACAGTACAGGGTTAGATACAGAGTAAAGCTAGCTCTACACTGTCCCATCAAACTCTCCCAGGGCAGGTACAGCACGGGTTAGATACAGAGTAAAGCTCCCTCTACACTGTCCCATCAAACACTCCCAGGGCAGGTACAGCACGGGGTTAGATACAGAGTAAAGCTCCCTCTACACTGTCCCATCAAACACTCCCAGGGCAGGTACAGGGGGTTAGATACAGAGTAAAGCTCCCTTTACACTGTCCCATCAAACACTCCCAGGGCAGGTACAGGGGGTTAGATACAGAGTAAAGCTCCCTCTACACTGTCCCATCAAACACTCCCAGGGCAGGTACAGCACGGGGTTAGATACAGAGTAAAGCTCCCTCTACACTGTCCCATCAAACATTCCCAGGGCAGGTACAGGGGGTTAGATACAGAGTAAAGCTCCCTCTACATTGTCCCATCAAACACTCCCAGGGCAGGTACAGCACAGGGTTAGATACAGTGTAAAGCTCCCTCTACACTGTCCCCTCAAACACTCCCAGGGCAGGTACAGCACGGGGTTAGATACAGAGTAAAGCTCCCTCTACACTGTCCCATCAAACATTCCCAGGGCAGGTACAGCACGGGGTTAGATACAGAGAAAAGTTCCCCCTATTCTGACTCCATCAGGTACAGCGCGGGTTAGATGCGAAGTAATGTTCTGAGGTTTGACCTCTGACCCAGGACGTACCTGAACTACGACCTCTTGGGAAATGTCCATGGGGAGCCCTTCGCTCTTGGGGCGTAGCAGCGAGGGCCCGAAGACTGTGGCCAGGTTGTGGAGAGTCATTTTATTCACCTCTTCGTGCTCCGTCACCCTTGGATGGGAAGGGTGATGTAGGTTTCATTAACATCCCTAAACAGACATTCCATCCCCCCCTCCCCCAGCCCCCATCACACTCATCTGCACACCATTCCATCCTCGCGTCCCCAACACAACACACCTCAATGGGTGATAGTCAGCTCTCCCCATAGCCCTGTATCAATCCCCAAACTAATCCCACTGTCCCGCTCTCTCCCCATAGCCCTGTATCAATCCCCAAACTAATCCCACTGCCCCGCTCTATCCCCATAGCTCTGTATCAATCCCAAACTAATCCCACTGCCCCGCTCTCTCCCCACAGTCCTGTATCAATCCCCAAACTAATCCCACTGCCCCGCTCTCTCCCCATAGCCCTGTATCAATCCCCAAACTAATCCCACTGCCCCGCTCTCTCCCCATAGCTCTGTATCAATCCCCAAACTAATCCCACTGCCCCGCTCTCTTCCCATAGCCTTGTATCAATCCCCAAACTAATCCCACTGCCCCGCTCTCTCCCCACAGTCCTGTATCAATCCCCAAACTAATCCCACTGCCCCGTTCTCTCCCCATAGCCCTGTATCAATCCCCAAACTAATCCCACTGCCCCGCTCTCTCCCCATAGCCCTGTATCAATCCCCAAACTAATCCCACTGCCCCGCTCTATCCCCATAGCCCTGTATCAATCCCCAAACTAATCCCACTGACCCGCTCTCTCCCCATAACCCTGTATCAATCCCCAAACTAATCCCACTGCCCCGCTGTCTCCCCATAGCTCTGTATCAATCCCAAACTAATCCCACTGCCCCGCTCTCTCCCCATAGCCCTGTATCAATCCCCAAACTAATCCCACTGCCCCGCTCTCTCCCCATTGCCCTGTATCAATCCCCAAACTAATCCCACTGCCCCGCTCTCTCCCCATAGCCCTGTATCAATCCCCAAACTAATCCCACAGCCCCGCTCTCTCCCCATAGCTCTGTATCAATCTCAAACTAATCCCACTGCCCCACTCTCTCCCCATAGCCCTGTATCAATCCCCAAACTAATCCCACTGCCCCGCTCTCTCCCCATAGCCCTGTATCAATCCCCAAACTAATCCCACTGCCCCGCTCTCTCCCCATTGCCCTGTAACAATCCCAAACTAATCCCACTGCCCCGCTCTCTCTCCATAGCTCTGTATCAATCCCAAACTAATCTCACTGCCCTGCTCTCTCCCCATAGCCCTGTAACAACCCCAAACTAATCCCACTGCCCCGCTATCTCCCCATAGCCTTGTATCAATCCCTAAAGTAATCCCACTGCCCCGCTCTCTCCCTATAGCCCTGTATCAATCCCCAACTAATCCCATTGCCCCGCTCTCTCCCCATAGCCCTGTATCAATCCCCAAACTAATCCCACTGCCCTCTCTCCCCATAGCCCTGTATCAATCCCCAAACTAATCCCACTGCCCCGCTCTCTCCCCATAGCCCTGTAACAATCCCCAAACTAATCCCACTGCCCTGCTCTCTCCCCATAGCCCTGTAGCCATCCCCAAACTAATCCTACTGCCCCGCTCTCTCCCCATAGCCCTGGATCAAACCCAAACTAATCCCATTGTCCCGCTCTCTCCCTATAGCCCTGGATCAATCCCCAAACTAATCCCACAGCCCCACTATCTCCCCATAGCCCTGCATCAATCCCCAAACAAATCCCACTGCCCCGCTCTCTCCCCATAGCCCTGTATCAATCCCCAACTAATCCCACTGACCCGCTCTCTCCCCATAGCCCTGTATCAATCCCCAACTAATCCCACTGCCCCGCTCTCTCCCCACAGCCCTGTATCAATCCCCAAACTAATCCCACTGCCCCGCTCTCTCCCCATAGCCCTGTATCAATCCCCAAACTAATCCCACTGCCCTCTCTCCAAATAGCCCTGTAACAATCCCCAAACTAATCCCACTGCCCCGCTCTCTCCCCATAGCCCTGTAACAATCCGCAAACTAATCCCACTGCCCCGCTCTCTCCCCATAGTCCTGTATCAATCCCCAAACTAATCCCACTGCCCCGCTCTCTCCCCATAGCCCTGTAACAATCCCCAAACTAATCCCACTGCCCCGCTCTCTCCCCATAGCCCTGGATCAATCCCCAAACTAATCCCACAGCCCCACTCTCTCCCCATAGCCCTGCATCAATCCCCAAACTAATCCCACAGCCCCACTCTCTCCCCATAGCCCTGTATCAATCCCCAAACTAATCCCACTGCCCCGCTCTCTCCCCATAGCCCTGGATCAAACCCAAACTAATCCCATTGTCCCGCTCTCTCCCCATAGTCCTGGATCAATCCCCAAACTAATCCCACAGCCCCACTCTCTCCCCATAGCCCTGCATCAATCCCCAAACTAATCCCACAGCCCCACTCTCTCCCCATAGCCCTGTATCAATCCCCAAACTAATCCCACTGCCCCGCTCTCTCCCCATAGCCGTGTATCAATCCCACTAAGCCCACTGCCCCGCGCTCTCCCCATAGCCCTGTATCAATCCCCAAACTAATCCTACTGACCCGCTCTCTCCCGATAGCCCTGTATCAATCCCCAAACTAATCCCGCTGCCCTGCTCTCTCCCCATAGCCCTGTATCAATCCCACTAATCCCACTGCCCCACTCTCTCCCCATAGCCGTGTATCAATCCCACTAAGCCCACTGCCCCGCGCTCTCCCCATAGCCCTGTATCAATCCCCAAACTAATCCCACAGCCCCACTCTCTCCCTATAGCCCTGTATCAATCCCCAAACTAATCCCACTGCCCCGCTCTCTCCCCATAGCCCTGTATCAATCCCCAAACTAATCCCACTGCCCCGCTCTCTCCCCATAGCCCTGTAACAATCCCCAAACTAATCCCACAACCCCGCCCTCTCCCCATAGTCCTGTAACAATCCCCAAACTAATCCCACTGCCCCGCTCTCTCCCCATAGCCCTGGATCAAACCCAAACTAATCCCATTGTCCCGCTCTCTCCCCATAGTCCTGGATCAATCCCCAAACTAATCCCACAGCCCCACTCTCTCCCCATAGCCCTGCATCAATCCCCAAACTAATCCCACAGCCCCACTCTCTCCCCATAGCCCTGTATCAATCCCCAAACTAATCCCACTGCCCCGCTCTCTCCCCATAGCCGTGTATCAATCCCACTAAGCCCACTGCCCCGCGCTCTCCCCATAGCCCTGTATCAATCCCCAAACTAATCCCACTGACCCGCTCTCTCCCGATAGCCCTGTATCAATCCCCAAACTAATCCCACTGCCCTGCTCTCTCCCCATAGCCCTGTATCAATCCCACTAATCCCACTGCCCCACACTCTCCCCATAGCCCTGTATCAATGCCAAACTAATCCCACTGTCCAACTCTCTCCCCATAGCCCTGTATCAATCCCAAACTAATCCCACTGCCCCGCTCTCTCCCCGTTGCCCTATATTAAACTCAATCTATCTTACTGTTCCCGAGAACCCTGTATCACTTAACAGATAACGTCCCGAATGGAGAACGGTCTTTGTGACACCAGTCAGTGTACAGATATCTCCCTGAAGGAGAGGGGACTGAGAGACACCAGTCAGTGAACAGATATCTCCCTGAGGGAGTGGGGACTGAGAGACACCTGTCAGTGTACAGATATCTCCCTGAGGGAGAGGGGACTGAGAGACACCAGTCAGTGTACAGATATCACCCTGAGGGAGTTGGACTGAGAGACACCAGTCAGTGTACAGATATCTCCCTGAGGGAGAGGGGACTGAGAGACACCAGACAGTGTACAGATATCTCCCTGAGGGAGAGGGGACTGAGAGACACCAGTCAGTGTACAGATATCTCCCTGAGGGAGATGGACTCAGAGACACCAGTCAGTGTACAGATATCTCCGTGAGGGAGAGGGGACTGAGAGACACCAGTCAGTGTACAGATATCTCCCTGAGGGAGAGGGGACTGAGAGACACCAGTCAGTGTACAGATATCCACCTGAGGGAGAGGGGACTGAGAGACACCAGTCAGTGTACAGATATCTCCGTGAGGGAGAGGGGACTGAGAGACACCAGTCAGTGTACAGATATCTCCCTGAGGGAGAGGGGACTGAGAGACACCAGTCAGTGTACAGATATCCACCTGAGGGAGAGGGGACTGAGAGACACCAGTCAGTGTACAGATATCTCCCTGAGGGAGAGGGGACTGAGAGACACCAGTCAGTGTACAGATATCTCCCTGAGGGAGAGGGACTGAGAGACACCAATCAATGTACAGATATCTCCCTGAGGGAGAGGGACTGAGAGACACCAGTCAGTGTACAGATATCTCCCTGAGGGAGAGGGGACTGAGAGACTCCAGTCAATGTACAGATATCTCCCTGAGGGAGAGGGACTGAGAGACACCAGTCAGTGTACAGATATCTCCCTGAGGGAGAGGGTACTGAGAGACAGCAGTCAGTGTACAGATATCTCCCTGAGGGAGAGGGACTGAGAGACACCAGTCAGTGTACAGATATCTCCCTGAGGGAGAGGGACTGAGGGACACCAGTCAGTGTACAGATATCTCCCTGAGGGAGAGGGACTGAGAGACTCCAGTCAATGTACAGATATCTCCCTGAGAGAGGGGACTGAGAGACACCAGTCAGTGTACAGATATCTCCCTGAGGGAGAGGGACTGAGAGACACCAGTCAGTGTACAGATATCTCCCTGAGGGAGAGGGACTGAGGGACACCAGTCAGTGTACAGATATCTCCCTGAGGGAGAGGGGACTGAGAGACACCAGTCAGTGTACAGATATCTACCTGAGAGAGAGGGGACTGAGAGACACCAGTCAGTGGACAGATATCCCTGAGGGAGAGGGGACTGAGAGACACCAGTCAATGTATAGATATCCCTGAGGGAGAGGGGTCTGAGAGACACCAGTCAGTGTACATATATCTCCCTGAGGGAGAGGGGACTGAGAGACACCAGTCAGTGTACAGATATCTCCCTGAGGGAGAGGGGACTGAGAGACAGCAGTGTACAGATATCCCCCTGAGGGAGAGGGACTGAGAGACACCAGTCAGTGTACAGATATCTCCCTGAGGGAGAGGGGACTGAGAGACACCAGTCAGTGTACAGATATCTCCCTGCGGGAGAGGGGACTGAGAGACACCAGTCAGTGTACAGATATCTCCCTGAGGGAGAGGGGACTGAGAGACACCAGTCAGTGTACAGATATCTCCCTGAGGGAGAGGGGACTGAGAGACACCAGTCAGTGTACAGATATCTCCCTGATGGAGAGGGACTGAGAGACACCAGTCAGTGTACAGATATCTCCCTGAGGGAGAGGGGACTGAGAGACACCAGTCAGTGTACAGATATCTCCCTGAGGGAGAGGGTACTGAGAGACAGCAGTCAGTGTACAGATATCTCCCTGAGGGAGAGGGACTGAGAGACACCAGTCAGTGTACAGATATCTCCCTGAGGGAGAGGGACTGAGGGACACCAGTCAGTGTACAGATATCTCCCTGAGGGAGAGGGACTGAGAGACTCCAGTCAATGTACAGATATCTCCCTGAGAGAGGGGACTGAGAGACACCAGTCAGTGTACAGATATCTCCCTGAGGGAGAGAGACTGAGAGACACCAGTCAGTGTACAGATATCTCCCTGAGGGAGAGGGACTGAGAGACACCAGTCAGTGTACAGATATCTCCCTGAGGGAGAGGGGACTGAGAGACACCAGTCAGTGTACAGATATCTCCCTGAGGGAGAGGGGACTGAGAGACACCAGTCAGTGTACAGATATCTCCCTGAGGGAGAGGGTACTGAGAGACAGCAGTCAGTGTACAGATATATCCCTGAGGGAGAGGGACTGAGAGACACCAGTCAGTGTACAGATATCTCCCTGAGGGAGAGGGACTGAGAGACACCAGTCAGTGTACAGATATCTCCCTGAGGGAGAGAGGACTGAGAGACACCAGTCAGTGTACAGATATATCCCTGAGGGAGAGGGACTGAGAGACACCAGTCAGTGTACAGATATCTCCCTGAGGGAGAGGGACTGAGAGACACCAGTCAGTGTACAGATATCTCCCTGAGGGAGAGGGACTGAGGGACACCAGTCAGTGTACAGATATCTCCCTGAGGGAGAGGGGACTGAGAGACACCAGTCAGTGTACAGATATCTCCCTGAGGGAGAGGGACTGAGAGACACCAGTCAGTGTACAGATATCTCCCTGAGGGAGAGAGGACTGAGAGACACCAGTCAGTGTACAGATATATCCCTGAGGGAGAGGGACTGAGAGACACCAGTCAGTGTACAGATATCTCCCTGAGGGAGAGGGACTGAGAGACACCAGTCAGTGTACAGATATCTCCCTGAGGGAGAGAGGACTGAGAGACACCAGTCAGTGTACAGATATATCCCTGAGGGAGAGGGACTGAGAGACACCAGTCAGTGTACAGATAACTCCCTGAGGGAGAGGGGACTGAGAGACACCAGTCAGTGTACAGATAACTCCCTGAGGGAGAGGGGACTGAGAGACACCAGTCAGTGTACAGATATCTCCCTGAGGGAGAGGGTACTGAGAGACAGCAGTCAGTGTACAGATATATCCCTGAGGGAGAGGGACTGAGAGACACCAGTCAGTGTACAGATATCTCCCTGAGGGAGAGGGACTGAGAGACACCAGTCAGTGTACAGATATCTCCCTGAGGGAGAGAGGACTGAGAGACACCAGTCAGTGTACAGATATCTCCCTGAGGGAGAGGGACTGAGAGACACCAGTCAGTGTACAGATATCTCCCTGAGGGAGAGGGACTGAGGGACACCAGTCAGTGTACAGATATCTCCCTGAGGGAGAGGGGACTGAGAGACACCAGTCAGTGTACAGATATCTCCCTGAGGGAGAGGGACTGAGAGACACCAGTCAGTGTACAGATATCTCCCTGAGGGAGAGAGGACTGAGAGACACCAGTCAGTGTACAGATATATCCCTGAGGGAGAGGGACTGAGAGACACCAGTCAGTGTACAGATATCTCCCTGAGGGAGAGGGACTGAGAGACACCAGTCAGTGTACAGATATCTCCCTGAGGGAGAGAGGACTGAGAGACACCAGTCAGTGTACAGATATCTCCCTGAGGGAGAGGGACTGAGAGACACCAGTCAGTGTACAGATATCTCCCTGACGGAGAGGGACTGAGAGACAACAGTCAGTGTACAGATATCTCCCTGAGTGAGAGGGGACTGAGAGACACCAGTCAGTGTACAGATATCTCCCTGAGGGAGAGGGGACTGAGAGACACCAGTCAGTGTACAGATATCTCCCTGAGAGAGAGGGGACTGAGAGACACCAGTCAGTGTACAGATATCTCCCTGAGGGAGAGGGGACTGAGAGACACCAGTCAGTGTACAGATATCTCTCTGAGGGAGAGGGGACTGAGAGACACCAGTCAGTGTACAGATATCTCCCTGAGGGAGAGGGGACTGAGAGACACCAGTCAGTGTACAGATATCTCCCTGAGGGAGAGGGGACTGAGAGACACCAGTCAGTGTACAGATATCTCCCTGAGGGAGAGGGGACTGAGAGACACCAGTCAGTGTACAGATATCTCCCTGAGGGAGAGGGACTGAGAGACACCAGTCAGTGTACAGATATCTCCCTGAGGGAGAGGGACTGAGAGACACCAGTCAGTGTACAGATATCTCCCTGAGGGAGAGGGACTGAGAGACACCAGTCAGTGTACAGATATCTCCCTGAGGGAGAGGGACTGAGAGACACCAGTCAGTGTATAGATATCTCCCTGAGGGAGAGGGGACTGAGAGACATCAGTCAGTGTACAGATATCTCCCTGAGGGAGAGGGACTGAGAGACACCAGTCAGTGTACAGATATCTCCCTGAGGGAGAGGGACTGAGAGACACCAGTCAGTGTACAGATATCTCCCTGAGGGAGAGGGACTGAGAGACACCAGTCAGTGTATAGATATCTCCCTGAGGGAGAGGGACTGAGAGACACCAGTCAGTGTATAGATATCTCCCTGAGGGAGAGGGGACTGAGAGACATCAGTCAGTGTACAGATATCTCCCTGAGGGAGAGGGGACTGAGAGACACCAGTCAGTGTACAGATATCTCCCTGAGGGAGAGGGGACTGAGAGACACCGGTCAGTGTACAGATATCTCCCTGAGGGAGAGGGACTGAGAGACACCAGTCAGTGTACAGATATCTCCCTGAGGGAGAGGGGACTGAGAGACACCAGTCAGTGTACAGATATCTCCCTGAGGGAGAGGGAACTGAGAGACACCAGTCAGTGTACAGATATCTCCCTGAGGGAGAGGGGACTGAGAGACACCAGTCAGTGTGATTTGAAGATCTGTATTACCTTTTTAAGTGCTGCATCAAGTAGAGGAAAGTGTTCAGGTTCGGCTGGGGCAGTTGGTTCAGCAGTGATGTCATCCGCTTCTCCTTGGCAACGGGTTGTTCCAGAGCTGTGGATGGGGCAGAGTTGCTGGTGAAAGGGGGCAGGAATGGGACTGGTTTCCCCGTCCCCTTCCTCCCTGCTCTACTCCTCCCTATCTCTCCCGCCCACGGTGCTGTCTCCCACTTGGGCCCCAGGCTCCGCACTGTTCAGTCACCTGAGGACTCATTTTAAAAGTGGAATCTGGTCACCCTCGATTCAGAGCACCATTGGGTTTATTTTGGCCAGCGAACGTCAATTTCGCCCCGAGCGCGTGGCCAGGCCGGCAGCTATTCGACTGCACGGGGCCTCGCGGCCCAGCCCAATTCTCGGAGCCGCTCGCTGCTTGCGACCCTGGCCGTCGCGGTTACGTTAGTCATCCAAGAAAAGGCCTTGTGAAACTGACTCAGAGACGGTGAGTTCAAATCCCTTCGCGGCGGGCAAGAATTAATTTGTAACGATAAACCCAGGATAAAGGGACCATGAAACTGTCGGATTTGTCAGGGGCTATCGCATTGTAAGGGGATAAAATTGACCGTTTGGATAAAATTCGCTTATATGCATGTAAAACTTGCTGACAAATGGGTTTTAAAATGGGGAACAGCTAAAAAGCAAAGCTTGCTGGGAAATGAACCATCATAAGTGGCCAACAATATGTTGAACCCGAGCACCGGCTGACAGAAGATGGATACAGCACAGTCAGTACAGAACAATACTTACCAAGGACCGTAGAGAGTCATCATTATCATAAGCAGTCCCTCGGAATCGAGGAAGATTTGCTTCCGCTCTTAAAATGAGTTCTCAGGTGACTGAACAGTCCGATACGAGAGCCACAGTCCCTGTCACAGGTGGGACAGAGAGACGTTGAGGGAAGGGGAGGGTGGGACTGGTTTGCCGCACGCTCCTTCCGCTGCCTGTGCTTGGTTTCTGCACGCTCTCGGCGACGAGACACGAGGTGCTCAGCGCCCTCCCGGATGCACTTCCTCCACTGAGGGCGGACTGGTCTTTGGGCCCAGGGACTCCCAGGTGTCAGTGGGGATGTTGCACTTTATATCAGGGAGGGGCTTTGAGGGTGGTCCCTTGTAACGTTTCCTCTGCCCACCTTTGGCTCGTTTGCCGTGAAGGAGTTCCGAGTCGAGCAACTTGCTTTGGGGAGTCTCGTGTCTGGGGGGACATGCGGACAATGTGGCCCTGCCCAGCGGAGCTGGTCGAGTGTGGTCAGTGCTTCGATGCTGGGGATGTTGGCCTGGTCGAGGACGCTAACGTTGGTGCGTCTGTCCTCCCGGGGGATTTGCAGGATCTTGCGGAGACAGCGTTGGTGGTATCTCTCCAGCGACTTGAGGTGTCTACTGTATATGGTCCATGTCTCTGAGCCATACAGGAGGGCGGGTATCACCACAGCCCTGTAGACCATGAGCTCGGTGGTGGATTTGAGGGCCTGGTCTTCGAACACTCTTTCCCTCAGGCGTCCAGACGCTAGGCCAGACGCCTGCCAGACACGGCTGTGCGTCCGGCCCTGTCGACCCAGCCGAGGGAGGATCTCGGCCCTCCCGAGACCCCCCCCCCGCTGCCCAGACACTGGTGGCTGGAGGTGAATCCTGGTATCAGGGACAGTCGGTGGAGGAATGGTTCAGGAATCGATGCTCCTGAATGGGGTTTATTGGTCAGGCGGGTGTACGGTTGTATCGTGGTCACGTTACTTGTCCAGCAACATATTTGACCCTGAAATGAGCTTCCGACCACGTATCCACAACGTAACTAAACCTCCGTAACATCCCTGCCGAAGAGTGGAGGCAAGTCTTCCTCGATTCCGAGGGACTGCCGGTGATGACGATGATGATAATGAGTCATGTGTCTCACCTCCTGACTCCCCAAAGCCTTCCCACCATCGACAAGGCACAAGTCAGGAGTGTGATGGAACACTCTCCACTTGCCTGGATGAGTTGCAGCTCCAACAAACACTCGAGAAGCTCGACACCATCCAGGACAAAGCAGCCCCGCTCGATCGACACGCTCCCCACCACCTTCAACACTCACTCCCTCCACCACCGGCGCCCCCTGGCTGCAGTGTGTACCATCCACAAGATGCACCGTGGCAACTGGCCAAGGCTTCTCCGGCAGCAAACCCGCGGCCTCTACCGCCCAGAAGGTCAAGGGCAGCAGGTCCATGGGAACACCACCATCTCCACGTTCCCCTCCCAGTCACACACCATCCCCACTTGGGAAATATATCGGCCGTTCCTCCATCGTCGCTGGGTCACAATCCTGGAACTCCCTCCCTAACAGCACTGTGGGAGCACCTTCACCACACGGGACTGCAGCGGTTCAAGAAGGGGGCTCACCACGAGGGACGGGCGATAAATGCTGGGCCTTACCAGCGACGCCCACATGCTGAGAATTTATTGAAGAGAAAGGCAACTGGCCGACGGCCATCCCTCCCTGAGCGAATGGAGGGGCGTGGGGCGATCGGGCGGGAAAGTGCGGTCGAGGTCGAAGGTCAGCCGCGATCTCACTGAACGGCGGAGCAGGCTCGATGGGCCGAATGGCCGAATTCTGCTCCTCATTCTTCGTGTTCCTTATGAAACCTGCCGTCCCGACCCGGTCCGGGTCGACACGTGACTCCCGTCGCGCACCCAGGTGGTTGGACACCCCTTGTCTCCGGAAGGGGCCCAGCGAGGGGCAACTCGAGGGAATGGACAACAATCGGTCCGGCCAACGTCCCTGGGAACGAGCGACAGTAACGCGGTCTGGCTCACAACTATTTTAAAGTTCAAACATTGATACAAGTGCCCCCTTATTAGAGAGAGGGGGTGGGGGGGGGCACAAAAATCGACACAATTAACCAATTAAACTTTTGACAGTAAACGAATTCAAGTTAAAATTTGGTTGCCGGGGGCGACGACGCACTCCAGTCCCTCCGGCGCCCACCTCTCGCGGAAGGCCGTGAGCGTACCGGTGGACACCGCGTGCTCCATCTCCAGGGACACCCCTGGCTCGGATGTAACCGCGGACGAGAGGCGGGCAGTCGGGGCCTGAACGACCCCCTCGACCGCCCGCTGCCCGAACCGGCTGATGGCCCACCTTGGCCAGGCCCAGGAGCAGGCCTACGAGGAGGCCCTCGGACCTACCCGTTCCCCTCCGCACAGGGGTCCCCAAAGATCAGGAGAGTGGGACTGAAGTGCAAACCAGAATTTGAGGAGCAGCCCCTTCAGATATTGGAACAGGGGCTGCAACCTCGCACATAGACCCCAACTATTTACAATCTATATTAACGACTTGGAAGAAGGGACCGAGTGTAATGTAGCCAAGTTTGCTGACGATACAAAGATGGGAGGAAAAGCAATGTGTGAGGAGGACACAAAATATCTGTAAAAGGACATAGACAGGCTCAGTGAGTGGGCAAAAATTTGTCAGATGGAGTATAATGTTGGAAAGTGTGAGGTCATGCACTTTGGCAGAAAAAAAAATCAAAGAGCAAGTTATTATTTAAATGGAGAAAGATTACAAAGTGCCGCAGTACAGCGGGACCTGGGGGTTACTTGTGCATGAAACACAAAAGGTTAGTATGCAGGTACAGCAAGTGATCAGGAAGGGCCAATGGTATCTTGGCCTTTATTGCAAAGGGGGATAGAGTATAAAAGCAGAGAAGTCCTGCTCCAGTTATACAGGGTATTGGTGAGGCCACACCTGGAGTACTGCGTGCAGTTTTGGTCTCCGTATTTACGAAAGGATACACTTGCTTTGGAGGCAGTTCAGAGAAGGTTCACTCGGTTGATTCCGGGGATGAGGGGGTTGACTTATGAGGAAAGGTTGAGGAGGTTGGGGCCTCTACTCATTGGAATTCAGAAGAATGAGAGGTGATCTTATCGAAACGTATCAGATTATGAGGGGGCTCGACAAGGTGGATGCAGAGAGGATGTTCCCTCTGATGGGGGAGACTAGAACTAGGGGGCATGGTCTTAGAACAAGGGGCCGCCCATTTAAAACTGAGATGAGGAGGAATTTCTTCTCTCGGAGGGTTGTAAATCTGTGGAATTCTCTGCCCCAGAGAGCTGTGGAGGCTGGGACATTGAATATATTTAAGGTGGAGATAGACAGTTTCTTAACCGATAAGGGGATAAGGGGGCGGGCGGGGAAGTGGAGCTGAGTCCATGATCGGATCAGCCATGATGGTATTGAATGGCGGAGCAGGCTCGAGGGGCCGAATGGCCGACTCCTGCTCCTATTTCTGATGTTCTTATTTATCCCGACTCTCAGTGCATCCACCTACCCACAGCGTCCACAAAGGAGGGAATGAGCCCATCGGTGAGCAGAGGCTCGGGCAGCTCCCGCAGGTACAGCTTCAGCGTTCCGGCCACCACATGAATGTCGCAGTCCCTCAGTCTGGCCAAGGCCTCTCTGCCATCTGTGCGGGGAGCGGGGAGAAAAGGAGCAGGGATCAGATTGGAAACATCGAGCCTGGCCCCGTCCGTCCTCCTGCCCACTGTCACTCGCTCCGTCTCAGAGTCAGAGGTCCCGGCTTCCAGTCTCACCCCACAGATCCAAGGCCCAGATTCCCCGGGCCCAACATTCAGGGGTCGGCAGTGCTGTCGGAGGGGCAGTACTGAGGGAGCGCCGCACTGTCGGAGGGGCAGTACTGAGGGAGTGCCGCACTGTCGGAGGGGCAGTACTGAGGGAGTGCCGCACTGTCGGAGGGGCAGTACTGAGGGAGTGCCGCGCTGTCGGAGGGGCAGTACTGAGGGAGCGCCGCACTGTGGGAGGGACAGTACTGAGGGAGTGCCGCACTGTCGGAGGGGCAGTACTGAGGGAGCACCGCACTGTCGGAGGGGCAGTACTGAGGGAGTGCCGCACTGTCGGAGGGGCAGTACTGAGGGAGTGCCGCACTGTCGGAGGGGCAGTACTGAGGGAGTGCCGCACTGTCGGAGGGGCAGTACTGAGGGAGTGCCGCACTGTCGGAGGGGCAGTACTGAGGGAGCGCCGCACTGTCGGAGGGGCAGTACTGAGGGAGTGCCGCACTGTCGGAGGGGCAGTACTGAGGGAGAGCCGCACTGTCGGAGGGGCAGTACTGAGGGAGTGCCGCACTGTCGGAGGGGCAGTACTGAGGGAGTGCCGCACTGTCGGAGGGGCAGTACTGAGGGAGCGCCGCACTGTCGGAGGGGCAGTACTGAGGGAGAGCTGCACTGTCGGAGGGGCAGTACTGAGGGAGAGCCGCACTGTCGGAGGGGCAGTACTGAGGGAGAGCCGCACTGTCAGAGGGGCGGTACTGAGGGAGAGCCGCACTGTCAGAGGGGCGGTACTGAGGGAGAGCCGCACTGTCAGAGGGGCGGTACTGAGGGAGAGCCGCACTGTCAGAGGGGCAGTACTGAGGGAGAGCCGCACTGTGGGAGGGGCAGTTTCTCGGATGAGACATTAAAGCTGAGGGTTTGACCTGCTCTCTGAGGTGGAATGTAAATGGCGGCACATCACTTTCCTCCCGTCATCGTCGCCAAACCCTTTTGTCTTTATTTCAGACTTGCCAGATGGTTGGGGCGTCCAGCCGGCCAAGGGAGGCCTCACCCAACGCGACAAGTTGGCTGTGCCACGTGCGGGGGCGGGGTGGTGAAGGGGCATTGAAAGCCGGTGGGCTATTCGACCGTGACGGTCATCGCCAACAAGCCTGCCGGAGTTCCGGGGGAGGGTGGGGAGTGGTACCATCGGAACGCGGGGTACCTGCAGACGGGCGAACCGATCGGGCGGCAGTGCCTAGTCACCCATCGCACTCACCGCTGTCAAAGGCCGCCTTCAGCATCTGCACATCGGTCGCGATGCCGGACACTCGGTAGATTCCCAGCTCGTCCAGGCCGCGTCTCTCCACGTCCTCCACGCAGTGCCGCACGATGAGAGGGATCCGGCTACGGTCCCGGCTGCCCGGGAGAGGCAGCGAGACGGGAGAGAAGGAGACAGAACAGATCGGAGTTAATCAGATTTGCTACAGTGGGAGTGAATGGGAAGGGGTTGGGTCCATTGGGATTGTGTACAGTGGGAGTGAATGGGAAGGGGTTGGGTCCATTGGGATTGTGTACAGTGGGAGTGAATGGGAAGGGGTTGGGTCCATTGGGATTGTGTACAGTGGGAGTGAATGGGAAGGGGTTGGGTCCATTGGGATTGTGTACAGTGGGAGTGAATGGGAAGGGGTTGGGTCCATTGGGATTGTGTACAGTGGGAGTGAATGGGAAGGGGTTGGGTCCATTGGGATTGTGTACAGTGGGAGTGAATGGGAAGGGGTTGGGTCCATTGGGATTGTGTACAGTGGGAGTGAATGGGAAGGGGTTGGGTCCATTGGGATTGTGTACAGTGGGAGTGAATGGGAAGGGGTTGGGTCCATTGGGATTGTGTACAGTGGGAGTGAATGGGAAGGGGTTGAATCCATTGGGATTGTGTACAGTGGGAGTGAATGGGAAGGGGTTGAGTCCATTGGGATTGTGTACAGTGGGAGTGAATGGGAAGGGGTTGAGTCCATTGGGATTGTGTACAGTGGGAGTGAATGGGAAGGGGTTGAGTCCATTGAGATTGTGTACAGTGGGAGTGAATGGGAAGGGGTTGAGTCCATTGGGATTGTGTACAGTGGGAGTGAATGGGAAGGGGTTGAGTCCATTGGGATTGTGTACAGTGGGAGTGAATGGGAAGGGCACTTGGATCCATTGGGATTATGGGAGTGAAGGGGAAGGGGAGTTGGTACCATTGAGATTGTGGGAGTGAATGGGAGGGGGAGTTGGGTCAATTGGGATTGTGGGAATGAATGGGAAGGGTAGTCGGGGCCATTGGGATTGTGGGAATCAATGGGAAGGGTAGTCGGGGCCATTGGGATTGTGGGAGTGAATGGGAAGGGGAGTTAGGATGACTGGGATTGAGGGAGTGAATGGGAAGGGGAGCTGGGATGACTGGGATTGAGGGAGTGAATGGGAAGGGGAGCTGGGACGACTGGGATTGAGGGAGTGAATGGGAAGGGTAGTCGGGGCCATTGGGATTGTGGGAGTGAATGGGAAGGGGAGCTGGGACCACTGGGATTGAGGGAGTGAATGGGAAGGGGAGTTGGGACGACTGGGATTGTGGGAGTGAATGGGAAGGGGATTTGGGACCACTGGGATTGTGGGAGTGAATGGGAAGGGGAGTTGGAACGACTGGGATTGTGGGAGTGAATGGGAAGGGGAGTTGGGACGACTGGGATTGAGGGAGTGAATGGGAAGGGGAGTTGGGACGACTGGGATTGAGGGAGTGAATGGGAAGGGGAGCTGGGACGATTGGGATTGTGGGAGTGAATGGGAAGGGGAGCTGGGACGACTGGGATTGAGGGAGTGAATGGGAAGGGGAGCTGGGATGACTGGGATTGAGGGAGTGAATGGGAAGGGGAGCTGGGACGACTGGGATTGAGGGAGTGAATGGGAAGGGTAGTCGGGGCCATTGGGATTGTGGGAGTGAATGGGAAGGGGAGCTGGGACCACTGGGATTGAGGGAGTGAATGGGAAGGGGAGTTGGGACGACTGGGATTGTGGGAGTGAATGGGAAGGGGATTTGGGACCACTGGGATTGTGGGAGTGAATGGGAAGGGGAGTTGGAACGACTGGGATTGTGGGAGTGAATGGGAAGGGGAGTTGGGACGACTGGGATTGAGGGAGTGAATGGGAAGGGGAGTTGGGACGACTGGGATTGAGGGAGTGAATGGGAAGGGGAGCTGGGACGATTGGGATTGTGGGAGTGAATGGGAAGGGGAGCTGGGACGACTGGGATTGTGGGATTGAATGGGAAGGGGAGCTGGGATGACTGGGATTGAGGGAGTGAATGGGAAGGGGAGTTGGGACGACTGGGATTGTGGGAGTGAATGAGAAGGGGAGCTGGGATGACTGGGATTGAGGGAGTGAATGGGAAAGGGTGTTGGGATGACTGGGATTGTGGGAGTGAATGGGAAGGGGTGTTGGGACGACTGGGATTGAGGGAGTAAATGGGAAGGGGTGTTGGGACGACTGGGATTGAGGGAGTGAATGGGAAGGGGAGCTGGGATGACTGGGATTGAGGGAGTGAATGGGAAGGGGAGCTGGGATGACTGGGATTGAGGGAGTGAATGGGAAGGGGAGCTGGGACCACTGGGATTGAGGGAGTGAATGGGAAGGGGAGCTGGGACGACTGGGATTGAGGGAGTGAATGGGAAGGGGAGCTGGGACCACTGGGATTGTGGGAGTGAATAGGAAGGGGATCTGGGACGACTGGGATTCAGACAGTGAATGGGAAGGGGAGCTGGGACGACTGGGATTCAGACAGTGAATGGGAAGGGGAGCTGGGAACACTGGGATTGAGGGAGTGAATGGGAAGGGGAGTTGGGACCACTGGGATTCAGACAGTGAATGGGAAGGGGAGCTGGGACGACTGGGATTGAGGGAGTGAATGGGAAGGGGAGCTGGGACGACTGGGATTGTGGGAGTGAATGGGAAGGGGAGTTGGGCCCACTGGGATTCAGACAGTGAATGGGAAGGGGAGCTGGGACCTCTGGGATTCAGACAGTGAATGGGAAGGGGAGCTGGGACCACTGGGATTGTTCTCACACTGTAAGGAGCCGGGGCCTGTACTCGGTCGGCCCCTGTTTCTCTGCGTGTGGGCGGGATCAGTACTCACTATGTGACGATGCTGATGGGAACACCAAAGATCCCGCGTGGAGCACCGGTCAGTTGGTCCAGTTGGCTGAGGCTCTGGTGCAGGTACTTCATGGAGCAGTTCAGCTCGTGCTGGGAAATGGGAGGAGAGTGGGAATCACTGAGGGCAGAGTGGTAACCCGCCCCTCACACCGCCCCCACCCCCCCTCCACCCCAGCGGGCGACCCCGCCCGCTCCAGTCCGCAAACTGGGCCACGAGCGGACATCTCCCGTGGGCATCTCCTTGGGGCGCCCATGGTGGGACGTGTGCCAGGGGGCTTCATCACATGGCCTCCTGCCTCGGCCCCAAGCACCCCCCGCCATTGGTCGCCCGAACGGCCCGTGCTCGCGGAGCATGTCCCCCGCCTTCCCAGGCCAATCGGATGGTGGGCTGGGCGAGTGGTTCCTCCTCAAACTCTCAGGCCAGCGACCACTTTGTCCCGCTATTCTTCACAAGGGCAAAGTGCTAGAGCTCCACCTAGAGGGTGACTGATGTAATAACAACCAACGCAAGATCCGACAAATCCCCTGGGAGGACAGACATAGAAACATAGACAATAGGTGCAGGAGCAGGCCATTCGGCCCTTCGAGCCTGCACCGCCATTCAATAAGATCATGGCTGATCATTCACCTCAGTACCCCTTTCCTGCTTTCTCTCCATACCCCTTGATCCCTTTAGCCGTAAGGGCCACATCTAACTCCCTCTTGAATATATCTAACGAACTGGCCTCAACAACTCTCTGTGGTAGAGAATTCCACAGGTTCACAATTCTCTGGGTGAAGAAGTTTCTCCTCATCTCGGTCCTAAATGGCTTACCCCTTATCCTTAGACTGTGTCCCCTGGTTCTGGACTTCCCCAACATTGGGAACATTCTTCCTGCATCTAACCTGTCCCGTCCCGTCAGAATTTTATATGTTTCTATGAGATCCCCTCTCATTCTTCTAAATTCCAGTGAATATAAGCCTAGTCGATCCAGGCTCTCGTCATATGTCAGTCCTGCCATCCCGGGAATCAGTCTGGTGAACCTTCGCTGCACTCCCTCAATAGCAAGAATGTCCTTCCTCAGATTAGGAGACCAAAACTGTACACAATACTCCAGGTGTGGCCTCACCAAGGCCCTGTACAACTGTAGCAACACCTCCCTGCCCCTGTACTCAAATCTCCTCGCTACGAAGGCCAACATGCCATTTGCCTTCTTCACCGCCTGCTGTACCTGCATGCCAACTTTCAGTGACTGATGTACCATGACACCCAGGTCTCGTTGCCCCTCCCCTTTTCCTAATCTGTCACCATTCAGATAATATTCTGCCTTCCTGTTTTTGTCACTAAAATGGATAACCTCACATTTATCCACATTATACTGCATCTGCCATGTATTTGCCCACTCACCTAACCTGTCCAAATCACCCTGCAGCCTCTTAGCATCCTCCTCACAGCTCACACCGCCACCCAGCTTAGTGTCATCTGCAAACTTGGAGATATTACCTTCTCTGCTCCAAGGAGAACAACCCCAGCTTCTCCAATCTCCCCACATAACTGAAGGCCCTCGGTAACGTGGCAACTCTGCAATTCCCGGAGACTCGCGGACATTCGGGGTTTGGGTCTGACAGGGCCCACGGCCCTTGATCTCCGGGTCAAACATTTACTTGCAGTGCTGGCACTCCGTCAGCAGATGGCAGCCTAACCGGGGCCTAAGGTAAAGGCTCCCAAACACCAGGCCGAATCGCCAACCATCGAACTGTCAAAGCACCAATCGCCCACCGAGACCACGGCAAAGGAGGCGTCTTACCCCATTCATCCTGATTAAACTCTCCTTCCACTCCTTAGATTGTAGGTTCTTGGGGTTGAGCTATCAGTGAAGGAAAACAACAGATGAGAAATCAGTCAACAAAACTCCAGAGACTGTGGGGAGAAGAAAAGAGCTTCTATACACAACAGAAAACCCGGCACATGATTTATAGACTGGAATCTAATCGAGGGGTTCAGGGGTTTATATATAGAATAACAGATACCCGGGAGTGAGTTACAGACTGGAATCTAATCGAGGGGTTCAGGGGTTTATATATAGAATAACAGATACCCGGGAGTGAGTTACAGGCTGGAATCTAATCGAGGGGTTCAGGGGTTTATATATAGAATAACAGATACCCGGGAATGAGTTACAGGCTGGAATTTAATCGAGGGGTTCAGGGGTTTATATATAGAATAACAGATACCCGGGAATGAGTTACAGGCTGGAATCTAATCGAGGGGTTCAGGGGTTTATATATAGAATAACAGATACCCGGGAATGAGTTACAGGCTGGAATCTAATCGAGGGGTTCGGGGGTTTATATATAGAATAACAGATACCCGGGAGTGAGTTACAGGCTGGAATCTAATCGAGGGGTTCGGGGGGTTTATATATAGAATAACAGATACCCGGGATTGAGTTACAGGCTGGAATCTAATCGAGGGGCTCGGAGGGGTTCATATATAGAATAACAGATACCCGGGAGTGAGTTACAGACTGGAATCTAATCGAGGGGTTCAGGGGTTTATATATAGAATAACAGATACCCGGGAGTGAGTTACAGGCTGGAATCTAATCGAGGGGTTCAGGGGTTTATATATAGAATAACAGATACCCGGGAGTGAGTTACAGGCTGGAATCTAATCGAGGGGTTCGGGGGGTTTATATATAGAATAACAGATACCCGGGAGTGAGTTACAGACTGGAATCTAATCGAGGGGTTCAGGGGTTTATATATAGAATAACAGATACCCGGGAGTGAGTTACAGGCTGGAATCTAATCGAGGGGTTCAGGGGTTTATATATAGAATAACAGATACCCGGGAGTGAGTTACAGGCTGGAATCTAATCGAGGGGTTCAGGGGTTTATATATAGAACAGATACCTGGGAGTGAGTTACAGGCTGGAATCTAAACGAGGGGCTCGGGGGTTTATATATAGAACAGATACCTGGGAGTGAGTTACAGGCTGGAATCTAATCGAGGGGCTCGGAGGGGTTTATATGTGGAATAACAGATACCCGGGAATGAGTTACAGGCTGGAATATAATCGAGGGGTTCGGGGGTTTATATATAGAATAACAGATACCCGGGAGTGAGTTACAGGCTGGAATCTAATCGAGGGGTTCGGGGGGTTTATATATAGAATAACAGATACCCGGAGTGAGTTACAGGCTGGAATCTAATCGAGGGGCTCAGAGGGGTTCATATATAGAAAAACAGATACCCGGGAGTGAGTTACAGGCTGGAATCTAATCGAGGGGTTGTGGGGGTTTATATATAGAATAACAGATACCCGGAGTGAGTTACAGGCTGGAATCTAATCGAGGGGCTCAGAGGGGTTTATATATAGAATAACAGATACCCGGGAGAGTGTTACAGGCTGGAATCTAATCGAAGGGTTCGGGGGGTTTATATATAGAATAACAGATACCCGGGAGTGAGTTACAGGCTGGAATCTAATCGAGGGGTTCGGGGCGTTTATATATAGAATAACAGATACCCGGGAGTGAGTTACAGGCTGGAATCTAATCGAGGGGTTCGGGGGGTTTATATATAGAATAACAGATACCCGGAGTGAGTTACAGGCTGGAATCTAATCGAGGGGCTCAGAGGGGTTTATATATAGAATAACAGATACCCGGGAGAGTGTTACAGGCTGGAATCTAATCGAAGGGTTCGGGGGGTTTATATATAGAATAACAGATACCCGGGAGTGAGTTACAGGCTGGAATCTAATCGAGGGGTTCGGGGCGTTTATATATAGAATAACAGACACCCAGGAGTGAATTACAGGCTGCAATCTAATCGAGGGGTTCGGGGGATTTATATATAGAATAACAGATACCCGGGAGTGAGTTACAGGCTGGAATCTAATCGAGGGGTTCGGGGGTTTATATATAGAATAACAGATACTCGGGAGTCAGTTACAGGCTAGAATCTAATCGAGGGGTTCGGGGGTTTATATATAGAATAACCGATACCCAGGAGTGAGTTACAGACTGGAATCTAATCGAGGGGTTCGGGGGGGTTTATATATAGAATAACAGATACCCGGGAGTGAGTTACAGGCTGGAATCTAATCGAGGAGTTCGGGGGTTTATATGTGGAATAACCGATACCTGGGAGTGAGTTACAGGCTGGAATCTAATCGAGGGGTTCGGGGGTTTATATATAGGATAACAGATACCTGGGAGTGAGTTACAGACTGGAATCTAATCGAGGGATTCGGGGGTTTATATATAGAATAACAGATACCTGGGAGTGAGTTACAGACTGGAATCTAATCGATGGATTCGGGGGTTTATATATAGGATAACAGATACCTGGGAGTGAGTTACAGACTGGAATCTACTCGACGGGTTCGGGGGGTTTATATATAGAATAACAGATACCCGGGAGTGAGTTACAGGCTGGAATCTAATCGAGGGGTTTGGGGGGGGTTTATATATAGGATAACCGATACCCAGGAGTGAGTTACAAGCTGGAATCTAATCGAGGGGTTCGGGGGGGGGTTTATATATAGGATAACAGATATCCGGGAGTTAGTCATCGACTGGAATCTAATCGAGGGGTTCTGGGGTTTATATATAGAATAACCGATACCCGGGAGTGAGTTACAGGCTGGAATATAATCGAAGGATTCGGGTTTTATATATACAATAACAGATACCCGAGAGTGAGTTACAGGCTGGAATCTAATCGAGGGGATCGGGGAGTTTATATATAGAATAACAGATACCCGGGAGTGAGTTACAGGCTGGAATCTAATCGAGGGATTCGGGGGGTTTATATACAGAATAACAGAAACCCGGGCGTGAGTTACAGGCTAGAATCTAATCGAGGGGTTCGGGGGATTTATATATAGAATAACAGATACCCGGGAGTGGGTTATAGGATGGAATCTAATCGAGGGGTTTGGGGTATTATATGTAGAATAATAGATACCCGGTAGTGAGTTACAGACTGGAATCTAATCGAGGGGTTCAGGGGGTTTTATATATCGAATAACAGATACCCGGTAGTGAGTTACAGACTGGAATCTAATCGAGGGGTTCAGGGGGTTTTATATATCGAATAACAGATACCCGGTAATGAGTTACAGGCTGGAATCTAATCGAGGGGTTCGGAGGTTTATATATAGAATAACAGATACCCGGGAGTGAGTTACAGGCTGGAATCTAATCGAGGGGTTCGGGGGTTTATATATAGAATAACTGATACCCGAGAGTGAGTTACAGGCTGGAATCAAATCGAGGGTTTCGTGGGTTTATATATAGAACAACAGATACCCGGGAGTGAGTTACAGACTGGAATCTAATCGATGGGTTCAGGGGGTTTATATATAGAATAACAGATACCCGGGAGTGAGTTACAGGCAGCAATATAATCAAGGGGTTCGGGGGGTTTATATATAGAATAACGGATACCCGGGAGTGAGTTACAGGCTGGAATCTAATCGAGGGGTTCGGGGGGTTTATATATAGAATAACAGATACCCGATTGTGAGTTA
Organism: Pristiophorus japonicus; assembly: GCF_044704955.1. Taxonomy (NCBI): domain Eukaryota; kingdom Metazoa; phylum Chordata; class Chondrichthyes; family Pristiophoridae; genus Pristiophorus; species Pristiophorus japonicus. The sequence continues at coordinate 307,011 of NW_027253772.1, forward strand.
CAGGCTGGAATCTAATCGAGGGGTTCAGGGGTGTTATATATAGAATAACAGATACCCGAGAGTGTTACAGGCTGGAATCTGATCGAGGGTTTTGCGGGGTTTATATATAGAATATCAGATACCCGGGAGTGAGTTACAGGCTGGAATCTAATCGAGGGGTTCGGGGGGTTTATATATAGAATAACAGATACCCGGGAGTGAGTTACAGATTGGAATCTAATCGAGGGATTCGGGGGGTTTATATATAGAATAACAAATAGCCGGGAGTGAGTTACAGGCTGGAATCTAATCAATGAATTTCGGGGTTTATATATAGAATAACAGATACCTGGGAGTGGGTTACAGGATGGAATCTAATCGAGGGGTTTGGGGGATTTATATACAGAATAACAGATACCCGGGAGTGAGTTACAGGCTGGAATCTAATCGAGGGGTTCAGGGGGTTTTATATATCAAATAACAGATACCCAGGAGTGAGTTACAGGCTGGAATCAAATCGAGGGTTTCGGGGGTTTATATATAGAATAACAGATACCCGGGAGTGAGTTACAGACTGGAATCTAATCGAGGGATCAGGGGGTTTATATATAGAATAGCGGATACCTGGGAGTGAGTTACAGGCTGGAATCTAATCGAGGGGTTCGGGGGGTTTATATATAGAATAGCGGATACCTGGGAGTGAGTTACAGGATTGGAATCTAATCGAGGGGTTCGTGGGGTTTATATATAGAATAGCGGATACCTGGGAGTGAGTTACAGGCTGGAATCTAATCGAGGGGTTCTGGGGTTTATATATAGAATAACAGATACCCAGGAGTGAGTTACAGGCTGGAATCTAATCGAGGGGTTCAGGGGTGTTTATATATAGAATAACAGATACCCGAGAGTGTTACAGGCTGAAACTTAATCGAGGGGTTTGCGGGGTTTATATATAGAATAACAGATACCCGGGAGTGAGTTACAGGCTGGAATCTAATTGAGGGGTTTGGGGGGTTTATATATAGAATAACAGATACCCGGGAGTGAGTTACAGGCTGGAATCTAATCGAGGGGTTCGGGGAGTTTATACATAGAATAACAGATACCCGGGCGTGAGTTACAGGCTGGAATCTAATCGAGGGGTTCGGGGGGTTTATATATAGAATAACAGATACCCGGGAGTGGGTTACAGGATGGAATCTAATTGAGAGGTTCGGGGGTTTATATACAGAATAACAGATACCCGGGAGTGAGTTACAGGCTGGAATCTAATCTAGGAGTTCGGGGGGTTTATATATAGAATAACAGATGCCCAGATACCCGGATATAAAAGGGGTCGGAGGGTCTAGTAAGGAGGAGGAACTGAGGGAAATCCTTATTAGTCGGGAAATTGTGTTGGGGAAATTGATGGGTTTGAAGGCCGATAAATCCCCAGGGCCTGATGGACTGCATCCCAGAGTACTTAAGGAGGTGGCTTTGGAAATAGTGGATGCATTGACAGTCATTTTCCAACATTCCATTGACTCTGGATCAGTTCCTATGGAGTGGAGGGTAGCCAATGTAACCCCACTTTTTAAAAAAAGAGGGAGAGAGAAAACAGGGAATTATAGACCGGTCAGCCTGACATCGGTAGTGAGTAAAATGATGGAATCAATTATTAAGGATGTCATAGCAGTGCATTTGGAAAGAGGTAATATGATAGGTCCAAGTCAGCATGGATTTGTGAAAGGGAAATCATGCTTGACAAATCTTCTGGAATTTTTTGAGGATGTTTCCAGTAGAGTGGACAAGGGAGAACCAGTTGATGTGGTATATTTGGACTTTCAGAAGGCTTTCGACAAGGTCCCACACAAGAGATTAATGTGCAAAGTTAAAGCACATGGGATTGGGGGTAGTGTGCTGACATGGATTGAGAACTGGTTGTCAGACAGGAAGCAAAGAGTAGGAGTAAATGGGGACTTTTCAGAATGGCTAGTGGGGTACCGCAAGGTTCTGTGCTGGGGCCCCAGCTGTTTACATTGTACATTAATGATTTAGACGAGGGGATTAAATGTAGTATCTCCAAATTTGCGGATGACACTAAGTTGGTTGGCAGTGTGAGCTGCGAGGAGGATGCTATGAGGCTGCAGAGTGACTTGGATAGGTTAGGTGAGTGGGCAAATGCATGGCAGATGAAGTATAATGTGGATAAATGTGAGGTTATCCACTTTGGTGGTAAAAACAGAGAGACAGACTATTATCTGAATGGTGACAGATTAGGAAAAGGGGAGGTGCAAAGAGACCTGGGTGTCATGGTACATCAGTCATTGAAGGTTGGCATGCAGGTACAGCAGGCGGTTAAGAAAGCAAATGGCATGTTGGCCTTCATAGCGAGGGGATTTGAGTACAAGGGCAGGGAGGTGTTGCTACAATTGTACAGGGCCTTGGTGAGGCCACACCTGGAGTATTGTGTACAGTTTTGGTCTCCTAACCTGAGGAAGGACATTCTTGCTATTGAGGGAGTGCAGCGAAGGTTCACCAGACTGATTCACGGGATGGCGGGACTGACCTATCAAGAAAGACTGGATCAACTGGGCTTGTATTCACTGGAGTTCAGAAGAGTGAGAGGGGACCTCATAGAAACGTTTAAAATTCATTACGGGGTTAGACAGGTTAGATGCAGGAAGAATGTTCCCAATGTTGGGGAAGTCCAGAACCAGGGGACACAGTCTAAGGATAAGGGGGAAGTCATTTAGGACCGAGATGAGAAGGAATTTCTTCACCCAGAGAGTGGTGAACCTGTGGAATTCTCTACCACAGAAAATTGTTGAGGCCAATTCACTAAATATATTCAAAAAGGAGTTAGATGAAGTCCTTACTACTCGGGGAATCAAGGGGTATGGTGAGAAAGCAGGAATGGGGTACTGAAGTTGCATGTTCAGCCATGAACTCATTGAATGGCGGAGCAGGCTAGAAGGGCCGAATGGCCTACTCCTGCACCTATTTTCTATGTTTCTATGTTTCTATATATAGAATAGCGGATACCTGGGAGTGAGTTACAGGCTGGAATCTAATCGAGGGGTTTGGGGGGGTTTATATATAGAATAACAGATACCCGGGAGTGAGTTACAGGCTGGAATCTAATCGAGGGGTTCGGGGGGTTTATATATAGAATAGCGGATACCTGGGAGTGAGTTACAGGCTGGAATCTAATCGAGGGGTTCGGGGGGTTTATATATAGAATAGCGGATACCTAGTAGTGAGTTACAGGCTGGAATCTAATCGAGGGGTTCAGGGGGTTTATATATAGTATAACAGATACACGGGAGTGAGTTACAGGCTGGAATCTAATTGAGGGGTTCGGGGTTTTTATATATAGAATAAAGGGATACCTGGGATTGAGTTACAGGCTGGAATCTAATCGAGTGGTTTGCGGGGTTTATATATAGAATAACAGATAGCCGGGAGTGAGTTACAGGCTGGAATCTAATATAGGGGTTCGGGGGGGTTTATATATAGAATAACAGATACTCGGGAGTGAGTTACAGGCTGGAATCTAATATAGGGGTTCGGGGGGTTTATTTCTAGAATAACAAATAGCCGGGAGTGAGTTACAGGCTGGATTCTAATCGAGGGGTTCGGGGGGTTTATATATAGAATAACAAATACCCGGGAGTGAGTTACAGGCTGGAATCTAATCGAGGGGTTCGGGGGGTTTATATATAGAATAACAAATACCCGGGAGTGAGTTACAGGCTGGAATCTAATCGAGGGGTTCGGGGGGTTTATATACAGAATAACAGATACTCGGGAGTGAGTTACAGGCTGGAATCTCATCGAGGGTTTCGGGGGTTTATATATAGAATAACAGATACCTGGGAGTGAGTTACAGGCTGGAATCTAATCGAGGGGTTCGGGGGGTTTATATATAGAATAAAGGGATACCTGGGATTGAGTTACAGTTTTGGTCTCCTAACTTGAGGAAGGACATTCTTGCTATTGAGGGAGTGCAGCGAAGGTTCACCAGACTGATTCCCGGGATGGCGGGACTGACCTATCAAGAAAGATTGGATAAATTGGGCTTGTATTCACTGGAGTTCAGAAGAATGAGAGGGGACCTCATAGAAACGTTTAAAATTCTGACGGGTTTAGACAGGTTAGATGCAGAAAGAATGTTCCCAATGTTGGGGAAGTCCAGAACCAGGGGTCACAGTCTGAGGATAAGGGGTAAGCCATTTAGGACCGAGATGAGGAGAAACTTCTTCACCCAGAGAGTGGTGAACCTGTGGAATTCTCTACCACAGAAAGTAGTTGAGGCCAATTCACTAAATATATTCAAAAGGGAGTTAGATGAAGTCCTTACTACTCGGGGGATCAAGGGTTATGGCGAGAAAGCAGGAAGGGGGTACTGAAGTTTCATGTTCAGCCATGAACTCATTGAATGGTGGTGCAGGCTAGAAGGGCTGAATGGCCTGCTCCTGCACCTATTTTCTATGTTTCTATGTACAGGCTGGAATCTAATTGAGGGGTTCGGGGGTTTATATATAGAATAACAGATACTCGGGAGTGAGTTACAGGCTGGAATCTAATCGAGGGGTTCGGGGGGTTATATATAGAATAACAGATCCCCGGGAGTGAGTTACAGGCTGGAATCTAATATAGGGGTTCGGGGGTTTATATCTAGAATAACAAATAGCCGGGAGTGAGTTACAGGCTGGAATCTAATTGAGGGGTTCGGGGATTTATATATAGAATAACAGATACCCGGGAGTGAGTTACAGGCTGGAATCTAATATAGGGGTTCGGGGGTTTATATCTAGAATAACAAATAGCCGGGAGTGAGTTACAGGCTGGAATCTAATCGAGGGGTTCGGGGGGTTTATATATAGAATAGCGGATACCTGGGAGTGAGTTACAGGCTGGAATCTAATCGAGGGGTTCGGGGGGGTTATATGTAGAATAACAGATACTCGGGAGTGAGTTACAGGCTGGAATCTAATCGAGGGGTTCGGGGGGTTTATATATAGAATAACAGATACCTGGGAGTGAGTTACAGACTGGAATCTAATCGAGGGGTTTATATATAGAATAGGGGATACCTGGGATTGAGTTACAGGCTGGAATCTGATCGAGGTGTTATGGGGGTTTATATATAGAATAACAGATACCCGGGAGTGAGTTACAGGCTGGAATCTAATCGAGGGGTTCGGGGGTTTATATATAGAATAACGGATAACCGGGAGTGAGTTACAGACTGGAATCTAATCGAGGGGTTCTGGGGTGTTTATATATAGAATAACAGATACCCGAGAGTGTTACAGGCTGGAAACTAATCGAGGGATTTGCGGTGTTTATTTAGAGAATAACAGATACCCGGGAGTGAGTTACAGGCTGGAATCTAATCGAGGGGTTCGGGTGTGTTTTTATATAGAATAACAGATACCCGGGAGTGAGTTTCAGGCTGGAATATAATCGAGGGGTTCGGGGGGTGTTTTTATATAGAATAACAGATACCCGGGAGTGAGTTACAGGCTGGAATCTAATCGAGGGGTTCGGGGGTTTATATATAGAATAACAGATACCCGGGAGTGAGTTACAGGCTGGAATCTAATCGAGGGGTTCGAGGGTGTTTTTATATAGAATAACAGATACCCTGTTTATGAGGTTCTCTCTCTGTATCTCACTCTCTCACTCTCTTCATTTCTCACTGTCTCTCTCTCTGTATCTCAGTCTATTTGTGTATTTGCCTTTCTCGGTCTATATTGGTGTGAGTCTGTGTGTGAGTCTCTCTCTCTGTCTGTCTGTGTGTGTCTCTCTCTGTCTTTGTCTCTCTCTGTCTGTATGCATGTCTCTCTGTCTGTGTGTGTGTTTCTCTGTGTGTGTCTGTGTCTCTGTCTGCTTCTGTCTCTCTCTGTCTGTATGCATGTCTCTCTGTCTGTCTGTATGTGTCTCTCTGATGTGTCTGTCTCTCTCTGTCTGTGTGTGTGTCTCTCTCTCTTTTGTGTGTGTCTCTCTCTGTCTCTCTCTGTATGTGTCTCTCTAATGTGTCTGTCTCTCTCTGTCTGTGTGCATGTCTCTCTTTCTGTGTGTGTGTCTCTCTCTGTCTCTCTCTGTATGTGTCTCTCTGATGTCTGTCTCTCTCTGTCTGTGTACATGTCTCTCTGTCTGTGTGTGTGTCTCTCTCTGTCTCTCTCTGTATGTGTCTCTCTGATGTCTGTCTCTCTCTGTCTGTGTACATGTCTCTCTGTCTGTGTGTGTGTCTCTCTCTGTCTCTCTCTGTATGTGTCTCTCTGATGTCTGTCTCTCTCTGTCTGTGTACATGTCTCTCTGTCTCTCTCTATGTGTCTCTCTGATGTGTCTCTCTGATGTGTGTCTCTCTCTCTGTCTGTGTACATGTCTCTCTGTCTCTCTCTGTATGTGTCTCTCTGATGTGTCTCTCTCTCTCTGTCTGTGTGCATGTCTCTCTCTCTGTCTGTGTCTGTCTGATGTGTCAGTCGCTCGGTCTATGTGTGTGTGTCTCTCGGTCTATGTGCATGTCTCTCTGTCTGTGTGTGTCTCTCTCTGTCTGTGTGCATGTCTCTCTCTCTGTCCGTGTGTGTCTCTCTGTCTCTCTCTGTCTGTGTCTCTCTGATGTGTCTGTCTCCCTCGGTCTGTGTGTATGTCTCTCTGCCTGTGTGTGTGTGTGTGTGTGTGTGTGTGTCTCTCTGATGTGTCTGTCTCTCTCGGTCTGTGTGCATGTCTCTATCTGTGTGTGTGTCTCTCTCTGTCTCTCTCTGTCTGTGTCTCTCTGATGTGTCTGTCTCTCGGTCTATGTGTGTGTGTCTCTCTCTCTGTCTCTCTCTCTATGTGTCTCTCTGATGTGTGTGTCTCTCTGTCTGTCTGTGTGTGTGTGTGTCTCTGTCTGTGTCTCTCTGTCTGTGTTTGTCTCTCTCTGTCTGTGTGTGAGTCTCTCTGTCTGTCTGTGTGTGTGTCTCTCTCTCTGTCTTTGTGCGTGTCTCTCTCTGTCTGTGTGCATGTCTCTCTGTCTGTCTGTATGTGTCTCTCTCTGTCTGTGTGTGTCTCTCTCTCTCTGTCTGTGTGTGTCTCTCTGTCTGTCTGTGTGTGTGTGTGTCTCTGTCTGTGTTTGTCTCTCTCTGATGTGTCTGTCTCTCTCTGTCTGTGTGTGAGTCTCTCTGTCTGTCTGTGTGTGTGTCTCTCTCTCTGTCTTTGTGCGTGTCTCTGTCTGTGTGCATGTCTCTCTCTCTGTCTGTGTGTGTGTCTCTGTCTGTGTTTGTCTCTCTCTGATGTGTCTGTCTCTCTGTCTGTGTGTGAGTCTCTCTGTCTGTCTGTGTGTGTGTCTCTCTCTCTGTCTTTGTGCGTGTCTCTCTCTGTCTGTGTGTATGTCTCTCTCTCTGTCTGTGTGTGTGTCTCTCTCTCTGTCTTTGTGCGTGTCTCTCTCTGTCTGTGTGCATGTCTCTCTCTCTGTCCGTGTGTGTCTCTCTCTCTGTCTGTGTGTGTGTCTCTCTCTGTCTCTCTCTGTCTGTGTCTCTCTGATGTGTCTGTCTCTCTCTGTCTGTGTGTGTGTGTCTCTCTCTCTGTCAGTGTGTGTCTCTCTCTCTGTATGTCTCTCTCTGATGTGTCTGTCTCTCTCGGTCTGTGTGTGTGTGTCTCTCTCTCTGTCTCTCTGTCTGTGTCTCTCTGATGTGTCTGTCTCTCGGTCTGTGTGTGTGTGTCTCTCTCTCTGTCTCTCTGATGTGTCTGTCTCTCTCGGTCTGTGTGCATGTCTCTGTCTGTGTGTGTGTCTCTCTCTGTCTCTCTCTGTCTGTGTCTCTCTGATGTGTCTGTCTCTCGGTCTGTGTGTGTGTCTCTCTCTCTGTCTCTCTCTATGTGTCTCTCTGATGTGTCTGTCTCTCTCAGTCTGTGTGCATGTCTCTCTGTCTGTCTGTGTCTCTCTCTGTCTGTGTGTGTCTCTCTCTCTCTGTCTGTGTGTGTCTCTCTTTCTGTCTGTGTGTGTGTGTGTGTCTCTGTCTGTGTTTGTCTCTCTCTATGTGTCTGTCTCTCTCTGTCTGTGTGTGAGTCTCTCTGTCTGTCTGTGTGTGTGTCTCTCTCTCTGTCTTTGTGCGTGTCTCTCTCTGTCTGTGTGTGTGTGTGTCTCTCTCTGTCTGTGTGTGTCTCTCTCGGTCTGTGTGCATGTCTCTGTCTGTGTGTGTGTGTCTCTCTCTGTCTATGTGTGTGTGTCTCTCTCTGTCTGTGTGTGTCTCTCTCTGTCTTTGTGCGTGTCTCTCTCTGTCTGTGTGTGTGTGTGTCTCTCTCTGTCTGTGTGCATGTCTCTCTCTCTGTCTGTGTGTGTGTGTGTCTCTCTCTGTCTGTGTCTCTCTCTGTATGTGTCTCTCTGATGTGTCTGTCTCTCTCGGTCTGTGTGCATGTCTCTCTGTCTGTATGTGTGTCTCTCTCTGTATGTCTCTCTCTGATGTGTCTGTCTCCCTCGGTCTGTGTGCATGTCTCTCTGCCTGTGTGTGTGTTTCTGTGTGTGTGTGTGTGTGTGTGTGTGTGTGTGTGTGTGTGTCTCTCTGATGTGTCTGTCTCTCTCGGTCTGTGTGCATGTCTCTGTCTTTGTGTGTGTCTCTCTCTGTCTCTCTGTCTGTGTCTCTCTGATGTGTCTGTCTCTCTCGGTCTGTGTGTGTGTGTCTCTCTCTCTGTCTCTCTGTCTGTGTCTCTCTGATGTGTCTGTCTCTCTCTGTCTGTGTGTGAGTCTCTCCGTCTGTCTGTGTGTGTGTCTCTCTCTCTGTCTTTGTGCGTGTCTGTGTCTCTCTCTTTCTGTGTGTGTCTCTCTCAGTCTGTGTGCATGTCTCTGTCTGTGTGTGTGTCTCTCTCTGTCTATGTGTGTGTGTCTCTCTCTGTCTGTGTGTGTCTCTCTCTGTCTTTGTGCGTGTCTCTCTCTGTCTGTGTGTGTGTGTCTCTCTCTGTCTGTGTGCATGTCTCTCTCTCTGTCTGTGTGTGTGTGTGTGTCTCTCTCTGTCTGTGTCTCTCTCTGTATGTGTCTCTCTGATGTGTCTGTCTCTCTCGGTCTGTGTGCATGTCTCTCTGTCTGTGTATGTGTTTCTGTGTGTGTGTGTGTGTGTGTGTCTCTCTGATGTGTCTGTCTCTCTCGGTCTGTGTGCATGTCTCTGTCTGTGTGTGTGTCTCTCTCTGTCTCTCTCTGTCTGTGTCTCTCTGATGTGTCTGTCTCTCTCGGTCTGTGTGTGTGTCTCTCTCTCTGTCTTTGTGTGTGTCTCTCTCTGTCTGTGTGCATGTCTCTCTTTCTGTCTGTGTGTGTGTCTCTCTCTGTATGTGTCTCTCTGATGTGTCTGTCTCTCTCGGTCTGTGTGTGTGTGTCTCTCTCTGTCTGTGTGTGTGTCTCTCTCTGTCTGTGTCTCTCCGATGTGTCTGTCTCTCTCAGTCTGTGTGCATGTCTCTCTGTCTGTCTGTATGTGTCTCTCTCTGTCTGTGTGTGTCTCTCTCTCTCTGTCTGTGTGTGTCTCTCTGTCTGTCTGTGTGTGTGTCTCTCTCTCTGACAGTGTGTGTGTCTCTCTCTGTCTCTCTCTGTATGTGTCTCTCTGATGTGTCTGTCTCTCTCGGTCTGTGTACATGTCTCTCTCTCTGTCTGCGTGTGTCTCTCTGTCTGTGTATGTCTTTCTTTCTGTCTGTGTGTGTCTCTCTCTGACTGTGTCTCTCTGTCCGTATGTGTCTCTCTCTGTCTGTGTGCATGTCTCTCTGTCTGTCTTTATATGTCTCTCTCTGTCTGTGTCTCTCTGTCCGTGTGTGTCTCTCTCTGTCTCTCTGTGTCTCTCTGTCCGTATGTGTCTCTCTCTGTCTGTCTCTCTCTGTCTGTATGTGTCTCTCTCTGTCTGTCTCTCTCTGTCTGTGTGTATCTATTTCCGTCTGTGTCTCTCTCTTTTTCTGTTCCTATATCTCTCTGTCTCTCTCACCTCTTTGTCTGTGTGTCTCTGTCTCTCTCTCTGTCTCTCCATCGCTCTCTCTGTCTATGTGTCTCTCTGTCTCTCTCTCTCTCTCTCTCTCTCGCTGCCTTTCTGTCTCTCTCTCTCTCTCTGTCTGTGTGTCTCTCCTCTACCTCTCTCTCTGTCTATGTGTCTATGTGTATCTGTGTCTTTCTGTGTATGTGTCTCTCTGTCTCTGTCTGTCTTTCCGTCTCTCTCTTTCTCTCTGTCTGTGTGTCTCTCCTTCTACCTCTCTCTCTCTGTGTATCTCTCGCTCTCTCTCTGTCTGTGTGTGTCTCTCTCTCTGCCTATGTGTCTCTCTCTCTGTGTCTCTCCGTTTCTCTGTCTATGTGTCTCTCTGTCTCTCTCTCTCTGGCTTTCCGTCTCTCTCTCTCTCTCTCTCTGTCTGTGTGTCTCTCCCATGTAATGTCTGTGAGCTTGTAATGTTTGTAGCTCCACACTGTGGATGTGGACGTATTGTGTACTGCAAGTGCAGGGTTAATAATAAACAGAACCAGGCAGATTTCTGGAGACTTCCAAGAGAGCTGCCTGCCATGTTAGGAAGCTGTGTGTGCTGTGTTCTGTGAAGTTATCACATTTGGCGATGGAAGATGGGATTTTTCGGATGATTTAAAGCTAAAATTTTGTTGGTGAAGGATTCAGCCAGCCGACAGAGAGACTTTGGAAGTTTCTGTCTTTGGAAAAAAAGCAACAAAATCCGAGGTAAAATACAGCACACGGTGTGAACAGCTAGAGATTAAAATGGCAGGTGTAATCGGACATTTGGGGAAATATAGACATGACCGGGAACGTTTTAAAGCATATGTGGATTGGCTAGAAATATATTTCATTGCAAATAACAGAATCGAAGTTCCAGACAATGCAGTCCAGAACCAGGCTGTGTTGGAACATAAGAAAGCGATCTTCTTATCAGTGGCAGGTCCAGCATTATACGAAACCCTTGTAAATCTGCTTGTGCCAGACGAGCCAAAGGACACAACACTTAAAGAGATTTTAATGAAGCTGGAGCAGCACTATAACCCCAAACCGTTAGAAATTGCTGAAAGCTAGCATTTCGGGATTCGGAATCAAAAGTCTGATGAAATTATCAGTGATGACATCGTTGCATTAAAAAAGCTATCGATGCACTGTAATTTTGGAAACTTTCAAAACCGAGCATTACGGGATCGTTTTGTTTGTGGGGTGAAAAATGATGCGATCAGAAGGAAGTTATTGACGACGGATGACTTGGCTTTTGAGATTGCTTGTCAGACAGCGAGGTCGATGAGCATGGCCGAACAATATTCCCGAGAATTAAATAATAATTACGGTCATCAGTCAACCGAGGTAAATCACCTGCAGGTTCAAAGTAAGAGACGACCATGGCCGAAAGTCTCAGAAACTGGAAATTCTACCAGAGCGTCGAAGTCGTGCTATAGGTGCCTGGGACAACACATTGCTCAAAGTTGTCCATACGTGAAGGCAGAGTGTTTCTTCTGCAGAAAGACTGGGCATCTTGCGAAGGCATGCCGACTGAAGGGTAAACCAGTTTTTAAAGCTATGAGTCGAAATGCAAAGAGACTTCATATCATGGAAGAACAACAACAGGACGAGGCGATGTTAGAATTACACGTCATCAGGAGCACGAGGTTAACAGACAGAGCTTCGGAAAGCATCACAATCCACATAGATGTTGTAGGTGTCAAGATACCAATGGAAATTGACACGGGTGCCTCCGTGAGTGTAATACCGGAGTCACTGTACCTCGACAAATTGCGTGATTTCCAACTGGAGAAATCCAAGATAGAGCTGTGAGGCTACTCGGGAGAGAACATTCCTGTAGTAGGCCGTATCACCGTGCTGGTGAAATATAAAGATCAATTTCAGAACTTGCCTCTAATAGTAGTGAAAGGAGACAAGTCTGCCTTACTAGGAAGAAATTGGTTGAGCTCACTGAAGCTGGATTGGAGTAAGACTTTCTGTGTGGAAGTGAGATTTTCATCAACGGAAGAGGTTATCAAGCAATATCTAAAGGTGTTCTGTGAAACGGGCAGTCCGATCCAAGGCTTCAAGGCAAGTGTCAGGGTACAGAAGGATGCTAGATCGGTTTACTACAAGCCACGTTCCGTACCATATGCGCTCAAGGAGAAGGTTGAGCAAGAACTCAAAAGACTAGAGACTGAGAACATTATTTGTAAGCTAGATCGATGTAATTGGGCTACACCCATTGTTGTTGTACCTAAATCCGATGGTAAGGTAATATTGTGTGGTGATTATAAGGTAACTGTAAACCAGGTTCAAGAAGGTAATGTCCCCAATACATTGCCAAATATAGAAGATTTGTTCACAACACTGACAGGTGGTCAGATCTTCTCAAAACTGGATCTTACGAATGCCTACTTACAGCTTGAACTAGATGAGGAGTCCAAGTCATGCTTGACTATAAATACTCATCTAGGCCTATATGAATTTAATAGGCTACCATTTGGAGTGTCTTCCACCCCTGCCATATTCCAAGTGGTGATGAACCAGGTATTGAAGGGGCAGTATGTTATTTGGATGACATACTAATTTCAGCACCAAATAGGCAAATTCATAATAACATACGGCTGGAGAAGCACAGAGTACGAGTGTCTGCTCGTAAGTGTGAGTTATTTAAAAACTCAGTCGGGTACTTAGGGTACAGAGCAGACAAAAATGGTTTGCATCCAACCATGGAAAAACTGGATGCAATTAGAAATGCACCCACTCCCAGGAATGTCACTGAACTTCGTTCATTCTTGGGTCTTTTGAACTATTATGGGAAGTTCCTACCAAATTTGGCTACAGTATTACATCTACTGAATGACCTATTGAAAAAACAGGTCCATTGGAAGTGGTCAAAAGAATGCGATACAGCATTCAAGGAGTGTAAAAGCAAATTGGTAGAGAGCACCATGTTAGTTCACTATGACTTATCAAAGGAGATTAAGCTAGCATGTGATGCCTCTCCGTTTGGAGTTGGGGCAGTGATCTCTCATGTATCACGTAGTGGGGAGGAGAGACCAATTGCTTTTGCTTCATGCACTCTCAGTGCCAGTGAGAGTAATTATGCGCAAATTGAAAGAGAAGCTTTGGTATTAATTTTTGGGGTCAAGAAGTTCCACAAATACTCGTATGATCGTAAGTTTACCATCGAAACGGACCATAAGCCCCCAACAGCAATCCTCCATCCAAAGTCCCCAGTTCCAACATTAGCTGCAGCCCGAATGCAGAGATGGGCTTTGATTTTGTCAGCATATACATATGATATTGAATATAGACAATCAGCTGATCACAGTAATGCTGATGCAATGTCCAGATTGCCTTCCCCATCACAAGTTACACCAGATAGGGAAGAAGTGTTTTATTTTTCATACATTGATGAACTGCCAGTCACAGCTGAAGAGATTGGTAGAGCAACCAAACGAGGCCCAGTGATGTCAAAGCTGTATGATTATATTGCAAATGGATGGCCAAACAGGTAACAGACAAAGATACACATCTGTTCTTCATTCATAGGAATAAATTATCAGTCGATAAAGATTACATCATGTGGGGTGCAAGAGTGGTTATACCAAATAAATTCAGGTCCAATTTATTAGGAGACCTCCATGACCAGCACCTGGGAATGTGCTTGACCAAGAGTTTTGCACGCAGTTATTTAGAGTGGCCAGGTGTTGATAAAGATGTAGAGTACATCCTGAGTCAGTGTACGACATGTCAATCGGTAAGCAAACAACCACCATCGGTACCATTACAGCGATGGAAATGGCCTCCCAGGGTGTGGCAAAGGCTACATGTTGATTTTGCTGAGTTAGAATTGTTCATTGTTCATTGTGATTGATAGCCATTCGAAGTGGGTTGAGGTGTTTCCAATGTGGAAAACAACAACAACAAGTAAAACATTGGACATTTTATGAAAATTATTTTCTTCATTTGGCCTCCCTGAAGAGATTGTTTCGGATAATGGACCACAATTTCGTTCAGAAGAATTTGCACAATTCACGAGCAGAAATGGTGTGAAACATACCAAGGTTCCACCATACCATCCTGCTTCGAATGGTGCAGCAGAGCTCACTGTACAAATTGTAAAACGTGCCCTCATAAAACAAATTGTTAGATCCAAATCCAAGGAAATGACAGTTGCCATTGGATCACAAATTGGCTAATTTTTTCAGTACATATCGAAATACTCCTCATACAACTACTGGGAGAACACCAGCAGAGTTGTTTCTCAAACGACAGCCACGAACCAGATTCTCGTTGTTAAAGCCAAATTTGTCACAGTCCGTAGAAGAGACACAATTAAGACAGAAAGAGAATCATGGTAGAGGTAGAGTAAAAGAGAGAAGTGTGAAATTAAACCAGAAGGTGAGAGTGAAGAACCATCACCATAAATGCTTAAAGTGGTTACTAGGAAGAGTGGTGAAGATATGTCCTCGCATATATTTGGTAAAGATGTTTGATAATGGACAGGTTAGGTTTGTTCATATTGGTCATATTTTACCTACAGACATGGAAGGAGTTGAAGGTGGGAATGATTCAATTATTTCTGACTCATCAGATAGTTTTGATATGCCAGTAGCAAATTCTGAATCCAATGTACTGGAAACAAATCCAGGAGAGAATCAGAATGAAAGTCTGAGTCTGAGTCAGGAAAACAAAGAGCCTGAAGTTAGAGTGAGTTCAAATGAAAATCAAGAAATTCCGTGGAGGAAAACATTCCTCAGGATGAGCCTCGAATGAGTTCAGATTCGACACCAGGTTTGGACGGTTCTGTTCGAGAGCGAAGGTATCCTCTTCGAAACAGAAAACAAGTGGTGAAGTTAAATTTGTAAATATGGAAAAAAAAAAGTTTATATCCTGTGTTATGTATAAACATGAACGTTACGTATGATGTTTGTAATAATAACTTCTTCATTAGGGAGGGAGAAGTATAATGTCTGTGAGCTTGTAATGTTTGTAGCTTCACACTGTGGATGTGGACGTATTGTGTACTGCAAGTGCAGGGTTAATAATAAACAGGACCAGACAGATTTCCGGAGACTTCCGAGAGAGCTGCCTGCCATGTTAGGAGCTGTTTGTGCTGTGCTCTGTGAAGATATCACATTCCTCTACCTCTCTGATTGTCTGTGTGTATCTCTGCCTCTCTCTCTGTGTCTCTCTGTGTATCTGTCTCTCTGGTCTGTCTCTCTCACGATCTCTCTCTGTCTGTCTGTGTGTCACTCCCTCTAACTCTCTCTTTGCCTATGTGTATCTCTGCCTCTCTCTCTCTGTCTCTCTGTGTATGTGTCTCTCTCTCTCTCTCTGTCTTTCTGTCTCTCTCTCTCTGTCTGTGTGTCACTCCCTCTACGTCTCTCTCTGTCTATGTGTATCTCTGACTCTTTCTGTGTCTCTCTTCACTATATCTCTGACTGTGTCTCTCTCTCTCTCACTAGATCTCTCTCTGTGTCTCTCTCTCTCTCTCTCTGTCACGATATCTCTGTCTGTGTCTCTGTCACTGTCGCTATATCTCTGTCTGTGTCTCTCTCTGTCACTATATCTCTGTCTGTGTCTCTGTCACTGTCGCTATATCTCTGTCTGTGTCCTTCTCTGTCACTATATCTCTGTCTGTGTGTCTCTCTCTGTCACTATATCTCTGTCTGTGTATCTCTCTCTCTGTCACTATATCTCTGTCTGTGTCTCTCTCTGTCACTATATTTTTGTCTGTGTGTCTCTCTCCATCACTATATCTCTCTCTGTCTGTCTATCTCTCTCACTATATCTCTGTCTGTGTCTCTCTCTCCCTCTCTGTCACTAAATATCTGTCTGTGTGTGTCTCTCTCTGTCACGATATCGCTGTCTGTGTCTCTCTCTCTGTCACTATATCTCTGCCTGTGTCTCTCTCTCTGTCACGATATCCCTGTCTGTGTCTCTCTCTGTCACTATATCTCTATCTGTCTCTCTCTCTCTCTCACTATATCTATGTCTGTGTCTCTCTCTCTGTCACTATATCTCTGTATCTCTGTCTGTGTCTATCTCTCTGTCACTATATCTATGTCTGTGTCTCTCTATCTGTCACTATATCTATGTCTGTGTCTCTCTCTCTGTCACTATATCTCTGTGTCTCTCTCTATCTGTCACCATATCTATGTCTGTGTCTCTCTATCTGTCACTATATCTATGTCTGTGTCTCTCTCTCTGTCACTATATCTCTGTCTCTCTCTGTCACTATACCTCTGTCTGTGTCTCTCTCTCTGTCACTATATCTCTGTCTGTGTGTCTCTCTCTCTCTCACTATATCTCTGTCTGCGTGTCTCTCTCCGTCACTATATCTCTTTCTGTCTCTATCTCTCTCTCTCACTATACCTCTGTCTGTGTGTCTCTCTCTCTCTCACTATATCCCTGTCTGTGGCTCTCTCTGTCACTATATCTATGTCTGTCTCTCTCTGTCACTATATCTATGTCTGTCTCTCGCTGTCACTATATCTCTGTCTGTCTCTCGCTGTCACTATATCTCTCTCTGTGTCTCTCTCTCCGTCACTATATCTCTGTCTGTCTCTCTCTCTCACTCTCTCTCACTATATCTGTCTGTGTGTCTCTATCTCTGTCACTATAACTCTGTCTGTGTGTCTCTCTCTGTCACTATATCTCTGTCTGTGTGTCTCTCTCTGTCACTATATCTCTGTCTGTGTGTCTCTCTCTGTCACTATATCTCTGCCTCTCTCTCTCTGTCTCTCTGTGTATGTGTCTCTCTCTCTCTCTCTCTGTCTTTCTGTCTCTCTCTCTCTGTCTGTGTGTCACTCCCTCTACGTCTCTCTCTGTCTATGTGTATCTCTGACTCTTTCTGTGTCTCTCTTCACTATATCTCTGACTGTGTCTCTCTCTCTCTCACTAGATCTCTCTCTGTGTCTCTCTCTCTCTCTCTCTGTCACGATATCTCTGTCTGTGTCTCTGTCACTGTCGCTATATCTCTGTCTGTGTCTCTCTCTGTCACTATATCTCTGTCTGTGTCTCTGTCACTGTCGCTATATCTCTGTCTGTGTCCTTCTCTGTCACTATATCTCTGTCTGTGTGTCTCTCTCTGTCACTATATCTCTGTCTGTGTATCTCTCTCTCTGTCACTATATCTCTGTCTGTGTCTCTCTCTGTCACTATATTTTTGTCTGTGTGTCTCTCTCCATCACTATATCTCTCTCTGTCTGTCTATCTCTCTCACTATATCTCTGTCTGTGTCTCTCTCTCCCTCTCTGTCACTAAATATCTGTCTGTGTGTGTCTCTCTCTGTCACGATATCGCTGTCTGTGTCTCTCTCTCTGTCACTATATCTCTGCCTGTGTCTCTCTCTCTGTCACGATATCCCTGTCTGTGTCTCTCTCTGTCACTATATCTCTATCTGTCTCTCTCTCTCTCTCACTATATCTATGTCTGTGTCTCTCTCTCTGTCACTATATCTCTGTATCTCTGTCTGTGTCTATCTCTCTGTCACTATATCTATGTCTGTGTCTCTCTATCTGTCACTATATCTATGTCTGTGTCTCTCTCTCTCTCACTATATCTCTGTGTCTCTCTCTATCTGTCACCATATCTATGTCTGTGTCTCTCTCTCTGTCACTATATCTCTGTCTCTCTCTGTCACTATACCTCTGTCTGTGTCTCTCTCTCTGTCACTATATCTCTGTCTGTGTGTCTCTCTCACTATATCTCTGTCTGTGTGTCTCTCTCCGTCACTATATCTCTTTCTGTCTCTATCTCTCTCTCTCACTATACCTCTGTCTGTGTGTGTCTCTCTCTCTCACTATATCCCTGTCTGTGGCTCTCTCTGTCACTATATCTATGTCTGTCTCTCTCTGTCACTATATCTATGTCTGTCTCTCGCTGTCACTATATCTCTGTCTGTCTCTCGCTGTCACTATATCTCTCTCTGTGTCTCTCTCTCCGTCACTATATCTCTGTCTGTCTCTCTCTCTCACTCTCTCTCACTATATCTGTCTGTGTGTCTCTATCTCTGTCACTATAACTCTGTCTGTGTGTCTCTCTCTGTCACTATATCTCTGTCTGTGTGTCTCTCTCTGTCACTATATCTCTGTCTGTGTGTCTCTCTCTGTCACTATATCTCTGCCTCTCTCTCTCTGTCTCTCTGTGTATGTGTCTCTCTCTCTCTCTCTCTGTCTTTCTGTCTCTCTCTCTCTGTCTGTGTGTCACTCCCTCTACGTCTCTCTCTGTCTATGTGTATCTCTGACTCTTTCTGTGTCTCTCTTCACTATATCTCTGACTGTGTCTCTCTCTCTCTCACTAGATCTCTCTCTGTGTCTCTCTCTCTCTCTCTCTGTCACGATATCTCTGTCTGTGTCTCTGTCACTGTCGCTATATCTCTGTCTGTGTCTCTCTCTGTCACTATATCTCTGTCTGTGTCTCTGTCACTGTCGCTATATCTCTGTCTGTGTCCTTCTCTGTCACTATATCTCTGTCTGTGTGTCTCTCTCTGTCACTATATCTCTGTCTGTGTATCTCTCTCTCTGTCACTATATCTCTGTCTGTGTCTCTCTCTGTCACTATATTTTTGTCTGTGTGTCTCTCTCCATCACTATATCTCTCTCTGTCTGTCTATCTCTCTCACTATATCTCTGTCTGTGTCTCTCTCTCCCTCTCTGTCACTAAATATCTGTCTGTGTGTGTCTCTCTCTGTCACGATATCGCTGTCTGTGTCTCTCTCTCTGTCACTATATCTCTGCCTGTGTCTCTCTCTCTGTCACGATATCCCTGTCTGTGTCTCTCTCTGTCACTATATCTCTATCTGTCTCTCTCTCTCTCTCACTATATCTATGTCTGTGTCTCTCTCTCTGTCACTATATCTCTGTATCTCTGTCTGTGTCTATCTCTCTGTCACTATATCTATGTCTGTGTCTCTCTATCTGTCACTATATCTATGTCTGTGTCTCTCTCTCTGTCACTATATCTCTGTGTCTCTCTCTATCTGTCACCATATCTATGTCTGTGTCTCTCTATCTGTCACTATATCTATGTCTGTGTCTCTCTCTCTGTCACTATATCTCTGTCTCTCTCTGTCACTATACCTCTGTCTGTGTCTCTCTCTCTGTCACTATATCTCTGTCTGTGTGTCTCTCTCACTATATCTCTGTCTGTGTGTCTCTCTCCGTCACTATATCTCTTTCTGTCTCTATCTCTCTCTCTCACTATACCTCTGTCTGTGTGTCTCTCTCTCTCTCACTATATCCCTGTCTGTGGCTCTCTCTCTCACTATATCTATGTCTGTCTCTCTCTGTCACTATATCTATGTCTGTCTCTCGCTGTCACTATATCTCTGTCTGTCTCTCGCTGTCACTATATCTCTCTCTGTGTCTCTCTCTCCGTCACTATATCTCTGTCTGTCTCTCTCTCTCTCACTATATCTGTCTGTGTGTCTCTATCTCTGTCACTATAACTCTGTCTGTGTGTCTCTCTCTGTCACTATATCTCTGTCTGTGTGTCTCTCTCTGTCACTATATCTCTGCCTGTGTCTCTCTCTCTGTCACTATATCTCTGTCTGCGTCTCTCTCTCTGTCACTATATCTCTGCCTGTGTCTCTTGCTTTGTCACTATATCTCTGTCTGTGTCTCGCTCTCTTTGTCACTGTATCTCTGTCTCTGTCTCTCTCACTATATCCCTGTCTGTGTCTCTCTCTGTAACTATATCTCTATATGTCTCTCTCTCTCACTATATCTTTGTCTCTCTCTCTCTCTGTGTCACTATATCCCTGTCTGTGTGTCTCTCTCTCTCTGTCACTATATCGCTGTCTGTGTGTCTCTCTCTGTCACTATATCGCTGTCTGTGTGTCTCTCTCTCCGTCACTATATCTCTGTCTGTCTGTCTCTTTGTCTCTCACTATATCTCTGTCTGTGTGTCTCTCTCCGTCACTATATCTCTCTCTGTCTGTCTATCTCTCTCTCTCTCACTATATCTCTGTCTGTGTCTTTCTCTCTCTCTCTCTGTCACTATATCCCTGTCTGTGTCTCTCTCTCTCTGTCACTATATCTCTGTCTGTGTATCTCTCTCTGTCACTATATCTCTGTCTGTGTCTCTCTCTCTCTGTCACTATATCTCTGTCTGTGTCTCTCTCTCTGTCACTATATCTCTGTCTGTGTCTCTCTCTTTGTCACTGTATCTCTGTCTGTGTGTCTCTCTCTGTCACTATATCTCTGCCTGTGTGTCTCTCTCTGTCACTATATCTCTGCCTGTGTGTCTCTCTCTGTCACTATATCTATGTCTGTGTCTCTCTCTCTGACACTATATCTCTGTATCACTGTCTGTGTCTCTCGCTTTGTCACTATATCTCTGTCTGTGTATCTCTCTCTGTCACTATAGCTCTGTCTGTGTCTCTCTCTCTCTGTCACTATATCTCTGTCTGTGTATCTCTCTCCGTCACTATATCTCTGTCTGTGTCTCTCTCCCTCTCTCACTATATCTCTGTCTGTGTATCTCTCTCTCTGTCACTATATTTCTGTCTGTGTCTCTCTCTCTCTGTCACTATATCTCTGTCTGTGTCTCTCTCTCTGTCACTATATCTCTGTCTGTGTCTCTCTCTTTGTCACTGTATCTCTGCCTGTGTGTCTCTCTCTGTCACTATATCTATGTCTGTGTCTGTGTCTCTCTCTGACACTATATCTCTGTATCTCTGACTGTGTCTATCTCTCTGTCACTATATCTCTGTCTGTGTGTCTTTCTCTGTCACTATATCTCTGTCTCTGTCTCTCTCACTATAACGCTGTCTGTGTCTCTCTCTGTAACTATATCTCTATCTGTCTCTCTCTCTCACTATATCTCTGTCTGTGTCTCTCTCTCTCTGTCACTATATCTCTGTCTGTGTCTCTCTCTCTGTCACTATAACTATGACTGTGTCTCTCTCTCTGTCACTATTTCTATATCTGTGTCTCTCTCCCTCTGTCACTATATCTCTGTATCTCTGACTGTGTCTATCTCTCTGTCACTATATCTCTGTCTGTGTCTTTCTGTCACTATATCTCTGTCTGTGTGTCTCTCTCTCTGTCACTATATCTCTGTCTGTTTGTCTCTCTCTCTCTGTCACTATATCTCTGTCTGTGTGTCTCTCTCTCTGTCACTAAATCTCTGTCTGTTTGTCTCTCTCTCTGTCACTATATCTCTGTCTGTGTATCTCTCTCTCTGTCACGATATCCCTGTCTGTGTCTCTCTCTCTCTGTCACTATATCTGTGTCTGTGTCTCTCTCTGTCACTATATCTCTGTCTGTGTGTCTCGCTTTGTCATTATATCTCTGTATGTGTATCTCTCTCTATCACTATATCTCTGTCTGTGTCTTTCTCTCTCTGTCACTATATCTCTGTCTGTGTCTCTCTATCTGTCGCTATATCTCTGTCTGTGTCTCTCTCTCTGTCACTATATCTCTGTCTGTCTCTCGCTGTCACTATATCTCTGTCTGTGTGTCTCTCTCTCTGTCACTATATCTCTGTCTGTGTGTCTCTCTCTCTGTCACTATATCTCTGTCTGTGTGTGTCTCTCTCTCTGTCACGATATCCCTGTCTGTGTGTCTCTCTCTCTGTCACTATATCTCTGTCTGTGGCTCTCTCTGTCACTATATCTCTGTCTATGTGTCTCTCTCTGTCACTATATCTGTGTCTGTGTCTCTCTCTCTGTCACTATATCTGTGTATCTCTGTCTGTGTCTCTCGCTTTGTCATTATATCTCTGTATGTGTATCTCTCTCTATCACTATATCTCTGTCTGTGTCTTTCTCTCTCTGTCACCATATCTCTGTCTGTGTCTTTCTATCTGTCGCTATATCTCTGTCTGTGTCTCTCTCTCTGTCACTATATCTCTGTCTCTGTCTCTCTCTCTCTCACTATATCTCTGTCTGTGTCTCTCTCCCTGTCACTATATCTCAGTCTGTGGCTCTCTCATTGTCACTAAAACTCTGTCTCTGTGTCTCTTTGTCACTATATCCCTGTCTGTCTGTCTCTCTCTGTCACTATATCTCTGTCTGTGTCTCTCTCTCTCTCTGTCACTATAACTTTGTGTCTCTCTGTCACTATATCTCTGTCTGTGTCTCTCTCTCTCTCTGTCACTATATCTTTGTGTCTCTCTGTCACTATATCTCTGTCTGTCTCTCGCTGTCACTATATCTCTGTCTGTGTGTCCCTCTCTGTCACTATATCTATGTCTGTGTTTGTGTCGCCCTCTGTCACTATATCCCTGTCTGTGTGTCTAACTCTCTGTCACTATATCTCCGTCTCTGTGTCTCTCTCTTTGTCACTATGTCTCTGTCTGTGTGATTCTCTCCGTCACTATATCTCTGTCTGTCCCTCTCTCTCTCTCTCACTATATCTCTGTCTGTGTAACTCTCTCTCTGTCACTATATCTCTGTCTGTGGCTCTCTCTGTCACTATATCCCTGTCTGTGTGTCTCTCTCTCTGTCACTATACCTCTGTCTGTGTGTCTCTCTCTCTGTCACTTTATCTCTGTCTGTCTCTCTCTCTCACTATATCTCTGTCTGTGTCTCTCTCTCTGTCACTATATCTCTGTCTGTGATTCTCTCTCCGTCACTATATCTCTGTGTGTGTCTCTCTCTCTCTGTCACTATATCCCTGTCTGTGAGTCTCTCTCTGTCACTATATCCCTGTCTGTGTATCTCTCTCTGTCACTATATCTCTGTCTGTGTCTCTTTCTGTCACTATATCTTTGTCTGTGTCTCTCTGTCACTATAACTCTGTCTGTGTCTCTCTCTCTGTCACGATATCTCTGTCTGTGTCTCTCTCTCTGTCACTATATCTCTGTCTGTCTCTCTCTGTCACGATATCTCTGTCTGTGTCTCTCTCTATGTCACTATATCTCTGTCTGTCTCTCTCTGTCACGATATCTCTGTCTGTGTGTCTCTCTCTCTCTGTCACTATATCACTGTCTGTGTCTCTCTCTGTCACTATATCTTTGTCAGTGTGTCTCTCTCTGTCACTATATCTATGTCTGTGTGTGTGTCTCTCTCTATCACTATATCCCTGTCTGTGTGTGTCTCTCTCTCTCACTATATCTCTGTCTGTCTATCTCTCTCTCTGTCACTATATCTCTGTCTGTGTCTCTCTCTCTGTCACTATATCTCTGTCTGTGTCTCTCTCTTTGTCACTGTATATCTGTCTGTGTGTCTCTCTTTGTCACTGTATCTCTGCCTGTGTGTCTCTCTCTGTCACTATATCTATGTCTGTGTATCTTTCTCTTTCACTATATCTCTGTATCTCTGTCTGTGTATCTCTCTTTGTCACGATATCTCTGTCTGTGTATCTCTCACTATATCCCTGTCTGTGTCTCTCTCTGTAACTATATCTCGATCTGTCTCTCTCTCTCACTATATCTTTGTCTCTCTCTCTCTCTCTCTCTCTGTTACTATATCTCTGTCTGTGTGTCTCTCCCTCTCTGTCACTATAACTATATCTGTGTCTCTCTCTCTGTCACTATATCTCTGTCTGTGTCTCTCTCTCTGTCACTATATCTCTATCTGTCTCTCTCTCTCTCACAATATCTTTGTCTCTTTCTCTCTCTCTCTGTCACTATATCTCTGTCTGTGTGTCTCTCTCTGTCACTATATCTCTGTATCTCTGTCTGTGTCTCTCTCTGTCACTATATCCCTATCTGTGTGTCTCTCTCTCTGTCACTATATCCCTGTTTGTGTGTCTCTCTCTGTCACTATATCTCAGTCTGTGTGTCTCTCTCTCTGTCACTATATCCCTGTCTGTGTGTTTCTCTCTCTGTCATTATACCTCTGTCTGTGTGTCTCTCTCTCTGTCACTATATCTCTGTCTGTGTGTCTCTCTCTGTCACGAAATCTCTATCTGTCTTTCTCTCTCTCTCTCACTATATCTCTGTCTGTGTCTCTCTCCGTCACGAAATCTCTATCTGTCTTTCTCTCTCTCTCTCACTATATCTCTGTCTGTGTCTCTCTCTCTGTCACTATATCTCTGTCTGTGTGTCTCTCTCCGTCACAAAATCTCTATCTGTCTTTCTCTCTCTCTCTCTCACTATATCTCTGTCTGTGTCTCTCTCTCTGTCACTATATCTCTGTCTGTGTGTCTCTCTCTGTCACTATATCCCTGACTGTGTATCTCTCTCTGTCACTATATCTCTGTCTGTGTATCTCTCTCTGTCACTATATCTCTGTCTGTGTCTCTCTCTCTGTCACTATATCTCTGTCTGTGTCTCTCTCTGTCACTATATCTTTGTCTGTGTCTCTCTGTCACTATAACTCTGTCTGTGTCTCTCTCTCTGTCACGATATCTCTGTCTGTGTCTCTCTCTCTGTCACTATATCTCTGTCTGTCTCTCTCTGTCACTATATCTCTGTCTGTGTATCTCTCTCTGTCACTATATCTCTGTCTGTGTCTCTCTCTCTGTCACTATATCTCTGTCTGTCTCTCTCTGTCACTATATCTCTGTCTGTGTGTCTCTCTCTCTGTCACTATATCTCTGTCTGTCTCTCGCTGTCACTATATCTCTGTCTGTGTGTCTCTCTCTCTCTGTCACTATATCACTGTCTGTGTCTCTCTCTGTCACTATATCTTTGTCAGTGTGTCTCTCTCTGTCACTATATCTATGTCTGTGTGTGTGTCTCTCTCTATCACTATATCCCTGTCTGTGTGTGTCTCTCTCTCTCACTATATCTCTGTCTGTCTATCTCTCTCTCTGTCACTATATCTCTGTCTGTGTCTCTCTCTCTGTCACTATATCTCTGTCTGTGTGTCTCTCTCTGTCACTATATCTCTGTCTGTGTCTCTCTCTCTGTCACTATATCTCTGCCTGTGTGTCTCTCTCTGTCACTATATCTATGTCTGTGTATCTTTCTCTTTCACTATATCTCTGTATCTCTGTCTGTGTATCTCTCTTTGTCACGATATCTCTGTCTGTGTATCTCTCTCTGTCACTATATCTCTGTCTCTGTCTCTCCCACTATATCCCTGTCTGTGTCTCTCTCTGTAACTATATCTCTATCTGTCTCTCTCTCTCACTATATCTTTGTCTCTCTCTCTCTCTCTCTGTTACTATATCTCTGTCTGTGTGTCTCTCTCTCTCTGTCACTATAACTATGTCTGTGTCTCTCTCTCTGTCACTATAACTATGTCTGTGTCTCTCTCTCTGTCACTGTATCTCTGTATCTCTGTCTGTGTCTCTCTCTCTGTCACTATATCTATGTCTGTGTCTCTCTCCCTCTGTCACTATATCTCTGTATCTCTGACTGTGTCTCTCTCTCTGTCACTATATCTCTGTCTGTGTGTCTCTCTCGCTGTCACTATATCTCTGTCTGTGTGTCTATCTCTCTGTCACTATATCTCTGTCTGTGTCTCTCTCTGTCACTATATCTCTATCTGTCTCTCTCTCTCTCATTATATCTTTGTCTCTTTCTCTCTCTCTCTGTCACTATATCTCTGTCTGTGTGTCTCTCTCTGTCACTATATCTCTGTATCTCTGTCTGTGTCTCTCTCTGTCACTATATCCCTATCTGTGTGTCTCTCTCTCTGTCACTATATCCCTGTTTGTGTGTCTCTCTCTGTCACTATACCTCAGTCTGTGTGTCTCTCTCTCTGTCACTATATCCCTGTCTGTGTGTTTCTCTCTCTGTCATTATACCTCTGTCTGTGTGTCTCTCTCTCTGTCACTATATCTCTGTCTGTGTGTCTCTCTCCGTCACGAAATCTCTATCTGTCTTTCTCTCTCTCTCTCTCACTATATCTCTGTCTGTGTCTCTCTCTCTGTCACTATATCTCTGTCTGTGTGTCTCTCTCTGTCACTATATCCCTGTCTGTGTATCTCTCTCTGTCACTATATCTCTGTCTGTGTATCTCTCTCTGTCACTATATTTCTGTCTGTGTCTCTTTCTGTCACTATATCTGTCTGTGTCTCTCTCTCTGTCACTATATCTCTGTCTCTCGCTGTCACTATATCTCTGTCTGTGTGTCTCTCTCTGTCACTATATCTATGTCTGTGTGTGTGTCGCTCTCTGTCACTATATCCCTGTCTGTGTGTCTCTCTCTCTGTCACTATATCTCTGTCTCTGTGTCTCTCTCTTTGTCACTATGTCTCTGTCTGTGTGACTCTCTCCGTCACTATATCTCTGTCTGTCCCTCTCTCTCTCTCTCACTATATCTCTGTCTGTGTATCTCTCTCTCTGTCACTATATCTCTGTCTGTGTGTCTCTCTCCGTCACTATATCTCTTTCTGTCTCTATCTCTCTCTCTCACTATACCTCTGTCTGTGTGTCTCTCTCTCTCTCACTATATCCCTGTCTGTGGCTCTCTCTGTCACTATATCTATGTCTGTCTCTCTCTGTCACTATATCTATGTCTGTCTCTCGCTGTCACTATATCTCTGTCTGTCTCTCGCTGTCACTATATCTCTCTCTGTGTCTCTCTCTCCGTCACTATATCTCTGTCTGTCTCTCTCTCTCTCTCTCTCTCTCACTATATCTGTCTGTGTGTCTCTATCTCTGTCACTATAACTCTGTCTGTGTGTCTCTCTCTGTCACTATATCTCTGTCTGTGTGTCTCTCTCTGTCACTATATCTCTGCCTGTGTCTCTCTCTCTGTCACTATATCTCTGTCTGCGTCTCTCTCTCTGTCACTATATCTCTGCCTGTGTCTCTCTCTCTGTCACTATATCTCTGTCTGTGTCTCTCTCTCTGTCACTATATCTCTGTATCTCTGTCTGTGTCTCTTGCTTTGTCACTATATCTCTGTCTGTGTCTCGCTCTCTTTGTCACTGTATCTCTGTCTCTGTCTCTCTCACTATATCCCTGTCTGTGTCTCTCTCTGTAACTATATCTCTATATGTCTCTCTCTCTCACTATATCTTTGTCTCTCTCTCTCTCTGTGTCACTATATCCCTGTCTGTGTGTCTCTCTCTCTCTGTCACTATATCGCTGTCTGTGTGTCTCTCTCTGTCACTATATCGCTGTCTGTGTGTCTCTCTCTCCGTCACTATATCTCTGTCTGTCTGTCTCTTTGTCTCTCACTATATCTCTGTCTGTGTGTCTCTCTCCGTCACTATATCTCTCTCTGTCTGTCTATCTCTCTCTCTCTCACTATATCTCTGTCTGTGTCTTTCTCTCTCTCTCTCTGTCACTATATCCCTGTCTGTGTCTCTCTCTCTCTGTCACTATATCTCTGTCTGTGTATCTCTCTCTGTCACTATATCTCTGTCTGTGTCTCTCTCTCTCTGTCACTATATCTCTGTCTGTGTCTCTCTCTCTGTCACTATATCTCTGTCTGTGTGTCTCTCTTTGTCACTGTATCTCTGTCTGTGTGTCTCTCTCTGTCACTATATCTCTGCCAGTGTGTCTCTCTCTGTCACTATATCTCTGCCTGTGTGTCTCTCTCTGTCACTATATCTATGTCTGTGTCTCTCTCTCTGACACTATATCTCTGTATCTCTGTCTGTGTCTCTCGCTTTGTCACTATATCTCTGTCTGTGTATCTCTCTCTGTCACTATAGCTCTGTCTGTGTCTCTCTCTCTCTGTCACTATATCTCTGTCTGTGTATCTCTCTCCGTCACTATATCTCTGTCTGTGTCTCTCTCCCTCTCTCACTATATCTCTGTCTGTGTATCTCTCTCTCTGTCACTATATTTCTGTCTGTGTCTCTCTCTCTCTGTCACTATATCTCTGTCTGTGTCTCTCTCTCTGTCACTATATCTCTGTCTGTGTCTCTCTCTTTGTCACTGTATCTCTGCCTGTGTGTCTCTCTCTGTCACTATATCTATGTCTGTGTCTGTGTCTCTCTCTGACACTATATCTCTGTATCTCTGACTGTGTCTATCTCTCTGTCACTATATCTCTGTCTGTGTGTCTCTCTCGCTGTCACTATATCTCTGTCTGTGTGTCTATCTCTCTGTCACTATATCTCTGTCTGTGTCTCTCTCTGTCACTATATCTCTATCTGTCTCTCTCTCTCTCACTATATCTTTGTCTCTTTCTCTCTCTCTCTGTCACTATATCTCTGTCTGTGTGTCTCTCTCTGTCACTATATCTCTGTATCTCTGTCTGTGTCTCTCTCTGTCACTATATCCCTATCTGTGTGTCTCTCTCTCTGTCACTATATCCCTGTTTGTGTGTCTCTCTCTGTCACTATATCTCAGTCTGTGTGTCTCTCTCTCTGTCACTATATCCCTGTCTGTGTGTTTCTCTCTCTGTCATTATACCTCTGTCTGTGTGTCTCTCTCTCTGTCACTATATCTCTGTCTGTGTGTCTCTCTCCGTCACGAAATCTCTATCTGTCTTTCTCTCTCTCTCTCACTATATCTCTGTCTGTGTCTCTCTCTCTGTCACTATATCTCTGTCTGTTTGTCTCTCTCTGTCACTATATCCCTGTCTGTGTATCTCTCTCTGTCACTATATCTCTGTCTGTGTATCTCTCTCTGTCACTATATCTCTGTCTGTGTCTCTTTCTGTCACTATATCTGTCTGTGTCTCTCTCTCTGTCACTATATCTCTGTCTCTCGCTGTCACTATATCTCTGTCTGTGTGTCTCTCTCTCTGTCACTATATCTCTGTCTCTGTGTCTCTCTCTTTGTCACTATATCTATGTCTGTGTGTGTGTCGCTCTCTGTCACTATATCCCTGTCTGTGTGTCTCTCTCTCTGTCACTATATCTCTGTCTCTGTGTCTCTCTCTTTGTCACTATGTCTCTGTCTGTGTGACTCTCTCCGTCACTATATCTCTGTCTGTCCCTCTCTCTCTCTCTCACTATATCTCTGTCTGTGTATCTCTCTCTCTGTCACTATATCTCTGTCTGTGGCTCTCTCTCTCTGTCACTATATCTCTGTATCTCTGTCTGTGTCTCTCGCTTTGTCACTATACTTCTGTCTGTGTATCTCTCTCTGTCACGATATCTCTGCCTGTGTGTCTCTCTCTGTCACTATATCTCTGTATCTCTGTCTGTGTCTCTCGCTTTGTCACTATACCTCTGTCTGTGTATCTCTCTCTGTCACGATATCTCTGCCTGTGTGTCTCTCTCTGTCACTATATCTATGTCTGTGTCTCTCTCTCTGTCACTATATCTCTGTATCTCTGTCTGTGTCTCTCGCTTTGTCACTATACCTCTGTCTGTGTATCTCTCTCTGTCACGATATCTCTGTCTGTTCCTCGCTCTCTATGTCACTATATCTCTGTCTCTGTCTCTCTCTCTCTCACTATATCTCTGTATCTCTGTCTGTGTCTTTCTGTCACTGTATCTCTGTCTGTGTCGCTCGCTTTGTCACTATAACTATGTCTGTGTGTCTCTCTCTGTCACTATATCTCTGTATCTCTGTCTGTGTCTCTCTCTCTCACTATATCTTTGTCTCTCTCTCTCTATATATTTGTCTCTCTCTCTCTCTGTCACTATATCTCTGTCTGTGTGTCTCTCTCTGTCACTATATCTCTGTATCTCTGTCTGTGTGTCTCTCTCTCTATCACTATATCTATGTCGGTGTGTCTCTCTCGCTGTCACTATATCTCTGTCTGTGTGTCTATCTCTCTGTCACTATATCTCTGTCTGTGTCTCTCTCTGTCACTATATCTCTATCTGTCTCTCTCTCTCTCTCACTATATCTTTGTCTCTCTCTCTCTATATCTTTGTCTCTCTCTCTCTCTGTCACTATATCTCTGTCTGTGTGTCTCTCTCTGTCACTATATCTCTGTATCTCTGTCTGTGTGTCTCTTTCTCTGTCACTATATCCCTGTCTGTGTGTCTCTCTCTCTGTCACTATATCCCTGTCTGTGTGTCTCTCTCTCTGTCACTATATCCCTGTCTGTGTGTCTCTCTCTCTGTCACTATATCTCTGTCTGTCTGTCTCTCTCTCTGTCACTATATCCCTGTCTGTGTGTCTCTCTCTGTCACTATATCTCTGTCTGTGTGTCTCTCTCCCTGTCACTATATCTCTGTCTGTGTGTGTCTCTCATTGTCACGATATCTCTGTCTGTATGTCTCTCTCTGTCACTATATCTCTGTCTGTGTCTCTCTCTCTCTTTGTCACTATATCTCTGTGTCTCCCTGTCACTATATCTCTGTCTGTGTCTCTCTCTGTCACTATATCTCTGTCTGTCTCTCGCTCTCTCTCACTGTATCTCTGTCTGTGTGTCTCTCTCTCTGTCACTATATCTCTGTCTGTGTCTCTCTGCCACTATATCTCTGTCTGTCTCTCGCTGTCACTATATCTCAGTCTGTGTGTCTCTCTCTCTGTCACTATATCTCTGTCTGTGTGTCTCTCTCCGTCACTATATCTCTGTCTGTCTGTCTCTCTCTCTATCACTATATCTCTGTCTGTGTCTCTCTCTCTGTCACTATATCTCTGTCTGTGTGTCTCTCTCTGTCACTATATCCCTGTCTGTGTCTCTCTGTCACTATAACTCTGTCTGTGTCTTTCTCTCTGTCACGATATCTCTGTCTGTGTCTCTCTCTCTGTCACTATATCTCTGTCTGTCTCTCTCTGTCATTATATCTCTGTCTGTGTGTCTCTCTCTCTGTCACTATATCACTGTCTGTGTCTCTCTCTGTCACTATATCTATGTCTGTGTGTGTGTCTCTCTCTGTCACTATATCTATGTCTGTGTGTGTGTCTCACTCTGTCACTATATCTCTGTCTGTCTCTCTCTGTCACTACATCTCTGTCTGTGTGTCTCTCTCCGTCACTATATCTCTGTCTGTCTCGCTCTCTCTCTGCCACTATATCTCTATCTGTGTGTCTCTCTCTGTCACTATATCTCTGTCTGTCTCTCTCTCTTTGTCACTATATCTCTGTCTGTGTCTCTCTCTGTCACGATATCTCTGCCTGTGTGTCTCTCTCTGTCACTATAACTATGTCTGTGTCTCTCTCTCTGTCACTATATCTCTGTATCTCTGTCTGTGTCTCTCTCTGTCACTATATCTCTATCTGTCTCTCTCTCTCTCTCCCTCACTATATCTTTGTCTCTCTCTCTCTATATCCATGTCTCTCTCTCTCTCTCTCTCTCTGTCACTATATCTCTGTCTCTGTGTCTCTCTCTGTCACTATATCTCTGTATCTCTGTCTGTGTCTCTCTCTGTCACTATATCCCTGTCTGTGTGTGTCTCTCTCTGTCACTATATCCCTGTCTGTGTGTCTCTCTCTGTCACTATATCTCTGTCTGTGTGTCTCTCTCTGTCACTATATCTCTGTCTGTGTGTCTCTCTCTACTGTCACTATATCTCTGTCTGTGTGTCTCTCTCTCTCTGTCATTATATCTCTGTGTCTCTCTGTCACGATATCTCTGTCTGCGTCTCTCTCTGTCACGATATCCCTGTCTGTGTCTCTCTCTCTGTCACTATATCTCTGTCTGTGGCTCTCTCTGTCACTATATCCCTGTCTGTGTGTCTCTCTCTCTGTCATTATACCTCTGTCTGTGTCTCTCTGTCACTATATCTCTGTCTGTGTCTCTCTGTCACTATATCTCTGTCTGTCTCTCGCTGTCACTATATCTCTATCTGTCTCTCTCTCTCTCACTATATCTCTGTCTGTGTCTCTCTCTCTGTCACTATATCTCTGTCTGTGTCTCTCTCACTATATCGCTGTCTGTGTTTCTCTCTCTGTCACGATATCTCTGTCTGTGTGTCTCTCTCTGTCACTATATCTTTGTCTGTGTCTCTCTGTCACTATAACTCTGTCTGTGTCTCTCTCTCTCTCACTATATCTCTGTCTGTGTCTCTCTCTCTCTGTCACTATATCTCTGTCTGTGTCTCTCTCACTATATCTCTGTCTGTGTCTCTCTCTGTAACTATATCTCTATCTGTCTCTCTCTCTGTCACTATAACTATGTCTGTGTCTCTCTCTCTGTCACTATATCTATGTCTGTGTCTCTCTCCCTCTGTCACTATATCTCTGTATCTCTGACTGTGTCTCTCTCTCTGTCACTATATCTCTGTCTGTGTGTCTCTCTCGCTGTCACTATATCTCTGTCTGTGTGTCTATCTCTCTGTCACTATATCACTGTCTGTGTCTCTCTCTGTCACTATATCTCTATCTGTCTCTCTCTCTCTCACTATATCTTTGTCTCTTTCTCTCTCTCTCTGTCACTATATCTCTGTCTGTGTGTCTCTCTCTGTCACTATATCTCTGTATCTCTGTCTGTGTCTCTCTCTGTCACTATATCCCTATCTGTGTGTCTCTCTCTCTGTCACTATATCCCTGTTTGTGTGTCTCTCTCTGTCACTATATCTCAGTCTGTGTGTCTCTCTCTCTGTCACTATATCCCTGTCTGTGTGTTTCTCTCTCTGTCATTATACCTCTGTCTGTGTGTCTCTCTCTCTGTCACTATATCTCTGTCTGTGTGTCTCTCTCCGTCACGAAATCTCTATCTGTCTTTCTCTCTCTCTCTCACTATATCTCTGTCTGTGTCTCTCTCTCTGTCACTATATCTCTGCCTGTGTGTCTCTCTCTGTCACTATATCCCTGTCTGTGTATCTCTCTCTGTCACTATATCTCTGTCTGTGTATCTCTCTCTGTCACTATATCTCTGTCTGTGTCTCTTTCTGTCACTATATCTGTCTGTGTCTCTCTCTCTGTCACTATATCTCTGTCTCTCGCTGTCACTATATCTCTGTCTGTGTGTCTCTCTCTGTCACTATATCTATGTCTGTGTGTGTGTCGCTCTCTGTCACTATATCCCTGTCTGTGTGTCTCTCTCTCTGTCACTATATCTCTGTCTCTGTGTCTCTCTCTTTGTCACTATGTCTCTGTCTGTGTGACTCTCTCCGTCACTATATCTCTGTCTGTCCCTCTCTCTCTCTCTCACTATATCTCTGTCTGTGTATCTCTCTCTCTGTCACTATATCTCTGTCTGTGGCTCTCTCTCTCTGTCACTATATCTCTGTATCTCTGTCTGTGTCTCTCGCTTTGTCACTATACTTCTGTCTGTGTATCTCTCTCTGTCACGATATCTCTGCCTGTGTGTCTCTCTCTGTCACTATATCTATGTCTGTGTATCTCTCTCTGTCACTATATCTCTGTATCTCTGTCTGTGTCTCTCGCTTTGTCACTATACCTCTGTCTGTGTATCTCTCTCTGTCACGATATCTCTGTCTGTTCCTCGCTCTCTATGTCACTATATCTCTGTCTCTGTCTCTCTCTCTCTCACTATATCTCTGTATCTCTGTCTGTGTCTTTCTGTCACTATATCTCTGTCTGTGTGTCTCTCTCTCTCTGTCACTATAACTATGTCTGTGTGTCTCTCTCTGTCACTATATCTCTGTATCTCTGTCTGTGTCGCTCGCTTTGTCACTATATCTCTGTCTGTGTGTCTCTCTCTCTCTGTCACTATAACTATGTCTGTGTCTCTCTCTCTGTCACTATAACTATGTCTGTGTGTCTCTCTCTGTCACTATATCTCTGTCTGTGTGTCTCTCTCCCTCTGTCACTATAACTATGTCTGTGTGTCTCTCTCTGTCACTATATCTCTGTATCTCTGTCTGTGTGTCTCTCTCTCTATCACTATATCTATGTCGGTGTGTCTCTCTCGCTGTCACTATATCTCTGTCTGTGTCTCTCTCTGTCACTATATCTCTATCTGTCTCTCTCTCTCTCTCACTATATCTTTGTCTCTCTCTCTCTATATCTTTGTCTCTCTCTCTCTCTGTCACTATATCTCTGTCTGTGTGTCTCTCTCTGTCACTATATCTCTGTATCTCTGTCTGTGTGTCTCTTTCTCTGTCACTATATCCCTGTCTGTGTGTCTCTCTCTCTGTCACTATATCCCTGTCTGTGTGTCTCTCTCTCTGTCACTATATCCCTGTCTGTGTGTCTCTCTCTCTGTCACTATATCTCTGTCTGTCTGTCTCTCTCTCTGTCACTATATCCCTGTCTGTGTGTCTCTCTCTGTCACTATATCTCTGTCTGTGTGTCTCTCTCCCTGTCACTATATCTCTGTCTGTGTGTGTCTCTCATTGTCACGATATCTCTGTCTGTATGTCTCTCTCTGTCACTATATCTCTGTCTGTGTCTCTCTCTCTCTTTGTCACTATATCTCTGTGTCTCCCTGTCACTATATCTCTGTCTGTGTCTCTCTCTGTCACTATATCTCTGTCTGTCTCTCGCTCTCTCTCACTGTATCTCTGTCTGTATGTCTCTCTCTGTCACTATATCTCTGTCTGTGTCTCTCTCTCTCTTTGTCACTATATCTCTGTGTCTCCCTGTCACTATATCTCTGTCTGTGTCTCTCTCTGTCACTATATCTCTGTCTGTCTCTCGCTCTCTCTCACTGTATCTCTGTCTGTGTGTCTCTCTCTCTGTCACTATATCTCTGTCTGTGTCTCTCTGTCACTATATCTCTGTCTGTCTCTCGCTGTCACTATATCTCAGTCTGTGTGTCTCTCTCTCTGTCACTATATCTCTGTCTGTGTGTCTCTCTCCGTCACTATATCTCTGTCTGTCTGTCTCTCTCTCTATCACTATATCTCTGTCTGTGTCTCTCTCTCTGTCACTATATCTCTGTCTGTGTGTCTCTCTCTGTCACTATATCCCTGTCTGTGTCTCTCTGTCACTATAACTCTGTCTGTGTCTTTCTCTCTGTCACGATATCTCTGTCTGTGTCTCTCTCTCTGTCACTATATCTCTGTCTGTCTCTCTCTGTCATTATATCTCTGTCTGTGTGTCTCTCTCTCTGTCACTATATCACTGTCTGTGTCTCTCTCTGTCACTATATCTATGTCTGTGTGTGTGTCTCTCTCTGTCACTATATCTATGTCTGTGTGTGTGTCTCACTCTGTCACTATATCTGTCTGTCTCTCTCTGTCACTACATCTCTGTCTGTGTGTCTCTCTCCGTCACTATATCTCTGTCTGTGTGTCTCTCTCCGTCACTATATCTCTGTCTGTCTCGCTCTCTCTCTGCCACTATATCTCTATCTGTGTGTCTCTCTCTGTCACTATATCTCTGTCTGTCTCTCTCTCTTTGTCACTATATCTCTGTCTGTGTCTCTCTCTGTCACGATATCTCTGCCTGTGTGTCTCTCTCTGTCACTATAACTATGTCTGTGTCTCTCTCTCTGTCACTATATCTCTGTATCTCTGTCTGTGTCTCTCTCTGTCACTATATCTCTATCTGTCTCTCTCTCTCTCTCCCTCACTATATCTTTGTCTCTCTCTCTCTATATCCATGTCTCTCTCTCTCTCTCTCTCTATCACTATATCTCTGTCTCTGTGTCTCTCTCTTTCACTATATCTCTGTATCTCTGTCTGTGTCTCTCTCTGTCACTATATCCCTGTCTGTGTGTGTCTCTCTCTGTCACTATATCCCTGTCTGTGTGTCTCTCTCTGTCACTATATCTCTGTCTGTGTGTCTCTCTCTGTCACTATATCTCTGTCTGTGTGTCTCTCTCTACTGTCACTATATCTCTGTCTGTGTGTCTCTCTCTCTCTGTCATTATATCTCTGTGTCTCTCTGTCACTATATCTCTGTCTGTGTCTCTCTCTGTCACGATATCCCTGTCTGTGTCTCTCTCTCTGTCACTATATCTCTGTCTGTGGCTCTCTCTGTCACTATATCCCTGTCTGTGTGTCTCTCTCTCTGTCATTATACCTCTGTCTGTGTCTCTCTGTCACTATATCTCTGTCTGTGTCTCTCTGTCACTATATCTCTGTCTGTCTCTCGCTGTCACTATATCTCTGTCTGTCTCTCTCTCTCTCACTATATCTCTGTCTGTGTGTCTCTCTCTGTCACTATATCTCTATCTGTGTCTCTCTCACTATATCGCTGTCTGTGTTTCTCGCTCTGTCACGATATCTCTGTCTGTGTGTCTCTCTCTGTCACTATATCTTTGTCTGTGTCTCTCTGTCACTATAACTCTGTCTGTGTCTCTCTCTCTCTCACTATATCTCTGTCTGTGTCTCTCTCTCTCTGTCACTATATCTCTGTCTGTGTCTCTCTCACTATATTTCTGTCTGTGTCTCTCTCTGTAACTATATCTCTATCTGTCTCTCTCTCTGTCACTATAACTATGTCTGTGTCTCTCTCTCTGTCACTATATCTATGTCTGTGTCTCTCTCCCTCTGTCACTATATCTCTGTATCTCTGACTGTGTCTATCTCTCTGTCACTATATCTCTGTCTGTGTCTTTCTGTCACTATATCTATGTCTGTGTGTCTCTCTCTCTGTCACTATATCTCTATCTGTCTCTCTCTCTCTCACTATATCTCTGTGTCTCTCTCTCTCTGTCACTATATCTCTGTCTCTGTCTCTCTCACTATATCCCTGTCTGTGTCTCTCTCTGTAACTATATCTCTATCTGTCTCTCTCTCTCACTATATCTCTGTCTGTGTCTCTCTCTCTGTCACTATATCTCTGTCTGTGTCTCTCTCTCTGTCACTATATCTCTGTCTGTGTCTCTCTCTCTGTCACTATAACTATGTCTGTGTCTCTCTCTCTGTCACTATATCTCTGTCTCTGTCTCTCTCACTATATCCCTGTCTGTGTCTCTCTCTGTAACTATATCTCTATCCGACTCTCTCTCTCTCACTTTTTCTCTGTCTGTGTCTCTCTCTCTCTGTCACTGTATCTCTGTCTGTGTCTCTCTCACTATATCGCTGTCTGTGTCACTCTCTGAAACTATATCTCTATCTGTCTCTCTCTCTCACGAAATCTCTGTCCATGTCTCTCTCTCTCTGTCACTATGTCTCTGTCTCTGTCTCTCTTTCTATCACTATATCTATGTCTGTGTGTCTCTCTCTGTCACTATATCTCTGTATTTCTGTCCGTGTCGCTCTCTTTGTCACTATATCTCTGTGTCTCTCTCTCTCTCTGTCACTATATCTCTGTGTGTCTCTCTCTGTCACTATATCTCTGTCTGTCTATCTCTGTCACGATATCTCTGTCTGTGTGTCTCTCTCTCTGTCACTATATCCGTCTGTGTATCTCTCTCTGTCACTATATCTCTGTCTGTGTCTCTCTCTCTGTCACTATATCTCTGTCTGTGTATCTCTCTCTGTCACTATATCTCTGTCTGTGTGTCTCTCTCTCTCTCACTATATCTGTCTGTGTATCTCTCTCTGTCACTATATCTCTGTCTGTATGTCTCTCTGTCACTATATCTCTGTCTTTGTGTCTCTCTCTGTCACTATTTCTCTGTCTGTGTCTCTCTCTCTGTCACTATATCTGTCTGTCTCTC
This sequence comes from Pristiophorus japonicus, assembly GCF_044704955.1. Lineage (NCBI taxonomy): Eukaryota > Metazoa > Chordata > Chondrichthyes > Pristiophoridae > Pristiophorus > Pristiophorus japonicus. Next base: position 344,085 of record NW_027253772.1, read on the forward strand.
TCTCTCTGTCACTATATCTCTGTCTTTGTGTCTCTCTCTCTCTCACTATATCTCTGTCTGTGTCGCTCTCTCTGTCACTATATCTCTGTCTGTGTGTCTCTCTCTCTTTCACTATATCTCTGTCTGTGTCTCTCTCTGTCACTATATCTCTGTCTGTGTCTCTCTCTCTGTCACTATATCTCTGTCTGTGTATCTCTCTCTCTTTCACTATATCTCTGTCTGTCTCTCTCTCTCTGTCACTATATCTCTGTCTCTCTCTCTCTCTCTCTCTCTCTCTCACTATATCTCTGTCTGTGTCTTTCTTTCTGTCACTATATCTCTGTCTGTGTCTCTCTCTCTGTCACTATATCTCTGTCTGTGTGTCTCTCTCTCTCTCACTATATCTCTGTCTGTGTCTCTCTCTCTCTCTCTCTGTCACTATATCGCTGTCTGTGTGTGTCTCTCTCTCTGTCACTATATCTCTGTCTGTGTGTCTCTCTCTCTCACTATATCTCTGTCTGTGTGTCTCTCTCTCTCTCACTATATCTCTGTCTGTGTGTGTCTCTCTCTCTCTCACTATCTCTCTGTCTGTGTGTGTCTCTCTCTCTGTCACTATATCTCTGTCTGTGTGTCTCTCTCTCTCACTATATCTCTGTCTGTGTCTCTCTCTCTCTCTCACTATATCTCTGTCTATGTGTCTCTCTCTCTCACTATATCGCTGTGTGTGTCTCTCTCTCTCTCTGTCACTATATCTCTGTCTGTGTGTCTCTCTCTCTGTCACTATATCTCTGTCTGTGTCTCTCTCTCTCTCACTATATCTCTGTCTGTGTGTCTCTCTCTCTCACTATATCTCTGTCTGTGTGTCTCTCTCTCTCACTATATCTCTGTCTGTGTCTCTCTCTCTCTCACTATATCTCTCTCTGTGTGTCTCTCTCTCTCTCACTATATCGCTGTGTGTGTCTCTCTCTCTCTGTCACTATATCTGTGTGTGTGTCTCTCTCTCTCTCTCACTATATCTCTGTCTATGTGTCTCTCTCTCTCACTATATCGCTGTGTGTGTGTCTCTCTCTCTGTCACTATATCTGTGTGTGTCTCTCTCTCTCTCTCTCACTATATCTCTGTCTGTGTCTCTCTCTCTCTGTCACTATATCTCTGTCTGTGTGTCTCTCTCTCTATCACTATATCTCTATGTCTGTCTCTCTCTCTCACTATATCTCTGTCTGTGTCTCTCTCTCTCTGTCACTATATCTCCCGGTCTCTCTCCCCTCTCCATATTGACCATCTGTTGCAGTTCACATATTATGTGTTGGGTGTGGCAGACAGCGACGGAAGCACAAAGTTCTGCTTTTCAGGCTGGCCTTCCCCTTGTCTTTTTATTCTGAAAAATCCCCTTCTCACAAAAAGCCAACTCAACATTTCCCCTGGCAACACGGCTGTTTGGTGCACTGGATCCCTCACTCCCCGATAGCTCACTTGGTAACTGGACTTTCCCCGTCAACTTATAATCAGATAGGTCCCTGGCTCCACTCTCGGAGGTATCGAACAACTCCCCACAGACAGTGCAGCACTCCCTCAGTACTGCCCCTCCGACAGTGCGGCACTCCCTCAGTACTGCCCCTCCGACAGTGCGGCACTCCCTCAGTACTGCCCCTCCGACAATGCAGTACTGCACTCCCTCAGTACTGCCCCTCTGACAGTGCGGCACTCCCTCAGTACTGCCCCTCCGACAGTGCGGCGTTCCCTCAGTACTGCCCCTCCGACAGTATGGCGCTCCCCAGTACTGCCCCTCCGACAGTGCGGCACTCCCTCAGTACTGCCCCTCCGACAGTGCGGCGCTCCCTCAGTACTGCCCCTCCGACAGTGCGGCACTCCCTCAGTACTGGCCCTCCGACAGTGCGGCACTCCCTCAGTACTGCCCCTCCGACAGTGCAGCACTCCCTCAGTACTACCCCTCCGACAGTGCAGCACTCCCTCAGTACTACCCCTCCGACAGTGCGGCGCTCCCTCAGCACCAGGAACTGGGGAGTGACGGCCTGGATTATGGGGTGTGTGTGGGATGCCAACCCACAACATTCTGACTCAGAGATGAGAGTCGCTTGAATCTGAGTTGAAACATTCCCAAGTATCTCTCACGCATCAACCCACACCCCGCCCCGTGCCAATCTGGATAAGGGAGATATTTGTTTACAGGTAAAACAGCAGGCAAATTGTCCAGGAAGTTGTTCTATTCTTAGCGGTGGATACACTGACAGTGTGGTCAGAGGGAGAGAGGGAGGGAGACCGAGAGAGAGAGGGAGGGAGGGAGGGAGAGAGGGAGGGAGAGCGAGAAAGAGAGGGAGTGAGGGAGAGAGTTACGGAGGGAGAGTTAGGGAGGAAGAGCGAGGGAGAGAGGGAGAGCGAGAGAGGGAGGGAGGGAGGAAGAGAGGGAGGGAGAGAGGGAGGGAGGAAGAGAGGGAGGGAGAGAGAGAGAGAGGGAGGGAGATCGAGAGAGAGAGGGAGGGAGAGAGGGAGGAAGGGAGAGCGAGAGAGGGAGGGAGAGCGAGAGAGTGAGAGGGAGGGAGGGAGAGAGTGAGGGAGGGAGAGAGGGAGGGAGAGCGAGAGAGAGAGGGAGGGAGGAAGAGAGGGAGGGAGAGAGGGAGGGAGGAAGAGAGGGAGGGAGAGAGAGAGAGAGGGAGGGAGATCGAGAGAGAGAGGGAGGGAGAGAGGGAGGAAGGGAGAGCGAGAGAGGGAGGGAGAGCGAGAGAGAGAGAGGGAGGGAGGGAGAGAGTTAGGGAGGGAGAGAGGGAGGGACAGCGAGAGAGAGAGGGAGGGAGGAAGAGAGGGAGGGAGGGAGAGAGGGAGGGGGAGAGGGAGGGAGGGAGAGAGGGAGGGAGAGCGAGAGAGAGAGGGAGGGAGAGAATGAGGGAGAGAGGGAGGGAGAGCGAGAGAGAGAGGGAGGGAGAGAGTTTGGGAGGGAGAGAGGGACGGAGAGCGCGAGAGAGAGGGAGGGAGAGACGGAGGGAGGAAGAGAGAGAGTTTGGGAGGGAGAGAGTGAGGGAGGGACAGAGAGAGAGAGGAATGTGTGGGAGAGTGAGAGCGAGGGATGTGGGGAGAACGAGAGAGGGATGTGGGGAGAGGGAGAGAGGGACATGGGGAGAGGGGGAGAGGGAGAGAGGGATGTGGGGAGAGGGAGAGAGGGATGTGAGGAGAGTGAGAGAGAGGCGTGTGGAGAAAGAGATGTGTGGAGAGAGGGACGTGGGGAGAGAGGGATGTGAGGAGAGAGGGATGTGAGGAGAGAGGGATGTGGGGAGAGAGGGACGTGGGGAGAGAGGGATGTGAGGAGAGAGGGATGTGAGGAGAGAGGGATGTGGGGAGAGAGGGACGTGGGGAGAGAGGGATGTGAGGAGAGAGGGATGTGGGGAGAGAGGGACGTGGGGAGAGAGGGACGTGGGAAGAGGGAGAGAGGGATGTAGGGGGAAGACTGTGGCCAGGATTCTCACCCAGATCTGGGTCTTGGCGATGAGCCGATCGCCCTGGTCCCGTGGGCCTGTGTCAGAAGTGGTGCGGTAATCGTGTTGTTCCCACAGGAGCACTCTCAGAGTCTGGGCTCCATCCAGATGCACATCGATGTCCTGCACACACAACGAGAGCCAAGAGTTAGAGCTGAGTGGACTGTACCCGGAGCAGCACCCGATCCCAGTCCCAGTCCCAAATCCAGTCCCAATCCTACTCTCAGTCCACTCCCAATCCCAATCCCAGTTCCAATCCTACTCCCAGTCCACTCCCAATCCCAATCCCACTCCCAATCCCAATCCCACTCCCAATCCCAATCCCAGTTCCAATCCCACTCCCAGTACCACTCCCAATCCCACTCCCAGTCCCACTCCCAATTACACTTCCAGTCCCACTCCCAGTCCCCCTCCCAAATCCAATCCCAGTCCCACTCCCAGTCCCAATTTCAGTCCCAATCCCACTCCCAGTCCCACTCCCACTCCCACTCACAATCCCACTCACAATCCCAATCCCACTCCCAATACCAATCCCACTCCCACTCCCAATCCCAATCCCACTCCCAGTCCCCGTCCCACTCCCACTCCCACTCCCAATCCCACTCACAATCCCACTCACAATCCCACTCACAATCCCAATCCCAATCCCACTCCCACTCCCAATCCCAGTCCCACTCCCAATCCCACTCACAATCCCACTCACAATCCCACTCACAATCCCAATCCCAATCCCACTCCCACTCCCAATCCCAGTCCCACTCCCAATCCCACTCCCAATCCCACTCACAATCCCACTCCCAATCCCACTCCTAGTCCTACTCCCAATACCAGTCCCACTCACAATCCCACTCCCACTCCCAGTCCCACTCCCAATCCCAATCCCACTCCCAATCCCACTCACAATCCCACTCCCAATCCCACTCCTAGTCCTACTCCCAATACCAGTCCCACTCACAATCCCACTCCCACTCCCAGTCCCACTCCCAATCCCAATCCCACTCCCAATCCCACTCACAATCCCACTCACAATCCCACTCCTAGTCCTACTCCCAATACCAGTCCCACTCACAATCCCAATCCCACTCCCAATCCCACTCACAATCCCACTCCTAGTCCTACTCCCAATACCAGTCCCACTCACAATCCCACTCCCACTCCCAGTCGCACTCACAATCCCACTCCCAATCCCAATCCCACTTCCAGTCACACTCCCAATCCCACTCCCAGTCCCAGTCCCACTCACAATCCCAGTCCAATTCCCAATCCCACTCCCAATCCCACTCACAATCCCACTCACAATCCCACTCCTAGTCCTACTCCCAATACCAGTCCCACTCACAATCCCAATCCCACTCACAATCCCACTCCCAATCCCACTCCTAGTCCTACTCCCAATACCAGTCCCACTCACAATCCCACTCCCACTCCCAGTCGCACTCACAATCCCACTCCCAATCCCAATCCCACTTCCAGTCACACTCCCAATCCCACTCCCAGTCCCAGTCCCACTCACAATCCCAGTCCAATTCCCAATCCCACTCCCAATCCCAGTCCCACTCCCAATCCCAATCCCACTTCCAAACCCACGCCCAATCTAACTCCCGACCCCACTTCGATCCCACTCCCGATCCCACTCCCGATCCCAATCACACTCCCAGTCCCAATCCTACTCCCAATTACATTCCCAATCCCACTCCCCATCCCAATCCTGATCCCGATCCCACTCCCAGTCCCACTCCCAGTCCCAATCCCACTCCCACTCACAGTCCCACTCCCAGTCCCACTCCCAGTCCCACTCCCACTCCCAGTCCAAATCCCACTCCCAATCCAACTCCCAATTCCAATCCCACTCCCACTCCCAATCCCACTCCCAATCCCACTCCCAGACAAAGTGATAGATACAGAGAAATGAAGGTAAGACAGAGTGGAAGACAAACACAGCGTCTGCGAACAATAGAAAGTGACAGGGAGAGTGACTGAGACAGACAGAAGGGAGTGAGAAAAAGGACAGAGAGAGATTGAGAGATAAAGGGACAGCGATAGCTAGACAGCAAGGGGGAGAGGAAAAGAGACAGATAGGGAGCAAGACAAAAGGGTAAAGAGAGAGGGAAACAGAGCAGAGGGGAAAATGAGGCTGAGAGAGGGAGCTTTACTCTGTATCTAACCCCCTGTACCTGCCCTGGGAGTGTTTGATGGGACAGTGTAGAGGGAGCTTTACTCTGTATCTAACCCCGTGCTGTACCTGCCCTGGGAGTGTTTGATGGGACAGTGTAGAGGGAGCTTTACTCTGTATCTAACCCCCTGTACCTGCCCTGGGAGTGTTTGATGGGACAGTGTAGTGGGAGATTTACTCTGTATCTAACCCGTGCTGTACCTGCCCTGGGAGTGTTTGATGGGACAGTGTAGTGGGAGATTTACTCTGTATCTAACCCATGCTGTACCTGCCCTGTTTAACTTCCCACAATGTACTTTCGATATAAAAAGTTGAAACACTCACTTCCTCCCACTTCGGTTTCTTGACATTGACTAAAACCGATGTCTGAGCCTTCTTCTCAAAATATCCGTGGCAGTCCGCCTCTAAACAGCAATAAATATCTGGCAAAGAAACAAAGTGACCGGGTGTCACAGTGCGTTAGATACACTGTCCTTTCCCCCTCTGGGACCGGGTGTCACAGTGCGTTAGATACACTGTCCTTTCCCCCTCTGGGACCGGGTGTCACAGTGCGTTAGATACACTGTCCTTTCCCCCTCTGGGACCGGGGGTCACAGTGCGTTAGATACACTGTCCTTTCCCCCTCTGGGACTGGGTGTCACAGTGCGTTAGATACACTGTCCTTTCCCCCTCTGGGACCGGGTGTCACAGTGCGTTAGATACACTGTCCTTTCCCCCTCTGGGACCGGGAGTCACAGTGCGTTAGATACACTGTCCTTTCCCCCTCTGGGACCGGGTGTCACAGTGCGTTAGATACACTGTCCTTTCCCCCTCTGGGACCGGGTGTCACAGTGCGTTAGATACACTGTCCTTTCCCCCTCTGGGACTGGGTGTCACAGTGCGTTAGATACACTGTCCTTTCCCCCTCTGGGACTGGGTGTGACAGTGCGTTAGATACACTGTCCTTTCCCCCTCTGGGACCGGGTGTCACAGTGCGTTAGATACACTGTCCTTTCCCCCTCTGCGATTCGAGCCCAAGTAACGAGAACGCTGCACTGTTGGAGTTTCCGTCTGTCGAAAGAGGCGATAAACCAGGGGCCCCTCCTGCCCTGTCTGGTGGGACGGAAGCCCCCATAACACTATTGGGCGGTGAACAGGGGCCTAGTCCTGGGGGCGAACATCCCTCCCTCCATCAACCTCTGCGAATATACCCGGCCCAGCGGCTCACTGATCTGATTGGTTGCCTGTTGGATCTTGCTGTGCACACTTTGGTCCAGTTGGGGTGAGCGGCTGGCTGAGTGTGCGAGGGGCTGGCCATGGGTTCCGATACTCACTGAGGGCCTGTGGGAATCCTGACACCGAGTGTATGCGGAAGCTGAGGATCCCACGCAGTATTCTGGTCTCTGTTTCTGGAAATCGAACAACAAATTCTCCCACATTAGCTGCAGTTCCCATTGAGTATTCAGCTCACACCCTAACCGTGAAGGTTATCGTAACTTCACCCGTCACCCCCACAGCCTCCGCCTCAGCTCATCCGCTGCTGAAACCCTCACCGCGCCTTTGTTCCGTCCTGTCTTGACCATTCAAACGCACTCCTGGCAGGCCTCCCAGCTTCTAACGTCCAGAGGCTTGACATTCTCCAAAATCCGGCTGCCCCGTGTCCTAACTCACACCGAGTCCCACTCACCCATCACCCCCTGTGCTCACTGCCCCGTGTCCTAACTCACACCCAGTCCCACTCACCCATCACTCCCTGTGCTCACTGCCCCGTGTCCTAACTCACACCGAGTCCCACTCACCCATCACCCCCTGTGCTCACTGCCCCGTGTCCTAACTCACACCAAGTCCCACTCACCCATCACCCTCTGTGCTCACTGCCCCGTGTCCTAACTCACACCGAGTCCCACTCACCCATCACCCCCTGTGCTCACTGCCCCGTGTCCCAACTCACACCGAGTCCCACTCACCCATCACCCCCTGTGCTCACTGCCCCGTGTCCCAACTCACACCGAGTCCCACTCACCCATCACCCACTGTGCTCACTGCCCCGTGTCCTAACTCACACCCAGTCCCACTCACCCATCACCCCCTGTGCTCACTGCCCCGTGTCCTAACTCACACCCAGTCCCACTCACCCATCACCCCCTGTGCTCACTGCCCCGTGTCCTAACTCGCACCGAGTCCCACTCACCCATCACCCCCTGTGCTCACTGCCCCGTGTCCTAACTCGCACCGAGTCCCGCTCGCACATCTCCCCCTGTGCTCACTGCCCCGTGTCCTAACTCGCACCGAGTCCCGCTCGCACATCACCCCCTGTGCTCACTGCCCCGTGTCCTAACTCACACCCAGTCCCACTCACCCATCACCCCCTGTGCTCACTGCCCCGTGTCCTAACTCACACCGAGTCCCGCTCACCCATCACCCCCTGTGCTCAGTGCCCCCGTGTCCTAACTCACACCCAGTCCCACTCACCCATCACCCCCTGTGCTCACTGCCCCGTGTCCTAACTCGCACCCAGTCCCACTCACCCATCACCCCCTGTGCTCACTGCCCCGTGTCCTAACTCGCACCAAGTCCCACTCACCCATCACCCCCTGTGCTCACTGCCCCGTGTCCTAACTCGCACCAAGTCCCACTCACCCATCACCCACTGTGCTCACTGCCTCGTGTCCTAACTCACACCCAGTCCCACTCACCCATCACCCCCTGTGCTCACTGCCCCGTGTCCTAACTCACACCCAGTCCCACTCACCCATCACCCTCTGTGCTCACTGCCCCGTGTCCTAACTCGCACCAAGTCCCACTCACCCATCACCCCCTGTGCTCACTGCCTCGTGTCCTAACTCACACCCAGTCCCACTCACCCATCACCCCCTGTGCTCACTGCCCCGTGTCCTAACTCACACCCAGTCCCACTCACCCATCACCCCCTGTGCTCACTGCCCCGTGTCCTAACTCACACCCAGTCCCACTCACCCATCACCCCCTGTGCTCACTGCCCCGTGTCCTAACTCACACCCAGTCCCACTCACCCATCACCCACTGTGCTCACTGCCCCGTGTCCTAACTCACACCCAGTCCCGCTCACCCATCACCCCCTGTGCTCACTGCCCCGTGTCCTAACTCACACCGAGTCCCACTCACCCATCACCCCCTGTGCTCACTGCCCCGTGTCCTAACTCGCACCCAGTCCCACTCATCCATCACCCCCTGTGCTCACTGCCCCGTGTCCTAACTCACACCGAGTCCCGCTCACCCATCACCCCCTGTGCTCACTGCCCCGTGTCCTAACTCACACCCAGTCCCACTCACCCATCACCCCCTGTGCTCACTGCCCCGTGTCCTAACTCACACCCAGTCCCGCTCACCCATCACCCCCTGTGCTCACTGCCCCGTGTCCTAACTCACACCCAGTCCCTCTCACCTATCACCCCCTGTGCTCACTGACCCCGTGTCCTAACTCACACCGAGTCCCGCTCACCCATCACCCCCTGTGCTCACTGCCCCGTGTCCTAACTCACAACCAGTCCCACTCACCCATCACCCCCTGTGCTCACTGCCCCGTGTCCTAACTCACACCAAGTCCCACTCACCCATCACCCTCTATGCTCACTGCCCCGTGTCCTAACTCACACCGAGTCCCGCTCACCCATCACCCGCTGTGCTCGCTGCCCCGTGTCCTAACTCGCACCAAGTCCCGCTCACCCATCACCCCCTGTGCTCACTGCCCCGTGTCCTAACTCACACCCAGTCCCACTCACCCATCACCCCCTGTGCTCACTGCCCCGTGTCCTAACTCACACCGAGTCCCGCTCACCCATCACCCCCTGTGCTCGCTGCCCCGTGTCCTAACTCACACCGAGTCCCGCTCACCCATCACCCCCTGTGCACACTGCCCCGTGTCCTAACTCGCACCCAGTCCCACTCACCCATCACTCCCTGTGCTCACTGCCCCGTGTCCTAACTCGCACCGAGTCCCTCTCACCCATCACCCCCTGTGCTCACTGCCCCGTTTCCTAACCCGCACCGAGTCCCGCTCACCCATCACCCCCTGTGCTCACTGCCCCCGTGTCCTAACTCGCACCGAGTCCCGCTCACCCATCACCCGCTGTGCTCACTGCCCCGTGTCCTAACTCACACCCAGTCCCACTCACCCATCACCCCCTGCGCTCACTGACCCGTGTCCTAACTCGCACCGAGTCCCGCTCACCCATCACCCGCTGTGCTCGCTGCCCCGTGTCCTAACTCGCACCAAGTCCCGCTCACCCATCACCCCCTGTGCTCACTGCCCCGTGTCCTAACTCACACCGAGTCCCACTCACCCATCACCCCCTGTGCTCACTGCCCCGTGTCCTAACTCACACCCAGTCCCATTCACCCATCAGCCCCTGTGCTCACTGCCCCGTGTCCTAACTCACACCCAGTCCCACTCACCCATCACCCGCTGTGCTCACTGCCCCGTGTCCTAACTCGCACCGAGTCCCACTCACCCATCACCCACTGTGCTCACTGCCCCGTGTCCTAACTCGCACCGAGTCCCGTTCACCCATCACCCCCTGTGCTCACTGCCCCGTGTCCTAACTCACACCAAGTCCCACTCACCCATCACCCCCTGTGCTCGCTGCCCCGTGACCGAGCTCACACCCAGTCCCACTCACCCATCACCCCCTGTGCTCGCTGACCTACATTGGCTCCCGGTTAAACAACGCCTCGATTTGAAAATTCTCATCCTTGTTTACAAATTCCTCCATGGCCCTCGCCCCCTCCTATCCCTGTAACCTCCTCCAGCCCCTACACCCCTCCCTATCCCTGTAACCTCCTCCAGCCCCTACACCCCTCCCTATCTCTGCAACCTCCTCCAGCCCCTACACCCCTCCCTATCTCTGCAACCTCCTCCAGCCCCTACACCCCTCCCTATCTCTGCAACCTCCTCCAGCCCCTACACCCCTCCCTATCTCTGTATCCCTCTCTAGCCCCTACACACCTCCTTATCTCCGTAACTTCCACCAGCCCCTTCACCCCTCCCTACCTCTGTAACCATGTCCAGCCCCGACACCCCTCCCTATCTCTGTAACCTCCTCCAGCCCCTGTGGTGCCAATCTCCCTCTCCCCACGGGAACCCGGAGACCCAGGACCTGGAGAACACAGAGACCCAGGACCGGGGGAACACGGAGACCCAGGACCGGGGGAACACGGAGACCCAGGACCGGGGGAACACGGAGACCCAGGACCGGGGGAACACGGAGACCCAGGACCGGGGGAACACGGAGACCCAGGACCGGGGGAACACTGAGACCCAGGACCGGGGGAACACGGAGAACAAGGACCGGGGGAACACAGAGACCCAGGACCGGGGGAACACAGAGACCCAGGACCGGGGGAACACAGAGACCCAGGACCGGGGGAACACAGAGACCCAGGACCGGGGGAACACAGAGACCCAGGACCGGGGTAACACGGAGACCCAGGACCGGGGGAACCCCGAGACCCAGGACCGGGGGAACCCGGAGACCCAGGACCGGGGGAACCCGGAGACCCAGGACCTGGAGAACACAGAGACCCAGGACCGGGGGAACACAGAGACCCAGGACCGGGGGAACACGGAGACCCAGGACCGGGGGAACACGGAGACCCAGGACCGGGGGAACACAGAGACCCAGGACCGGGGGAACACAGAGACCCAGGACCGGGGGAACACAGAGACCCAGGACCGGGGGAACACGGAGACCCAGGACCGGGGGAACACGGAGACCCAGGACCGGGGGAACACGGAGACCCAGGACCGGGGGAACACGGAGACCCAGGACCGAGGGAACACGGAGACCCAGGACCGGGGGAACACAGAGACCCAGGACCGGGGACCCAGGACCGGGGAAACACGGAGACCCAGGACCGGGGGAACACAGAGACCCAGGACCGGGGGAACACAGAGACCCAGGACCGGGGGAACACAGAGACCCAGGACCGGGGGAACACAGAGACCCAGGACCGGGGGAACCCCGAGACCCAGGACCGGGGGAACACAGAGACCCAGGACCGGGGGAACACAGAGACCCAGGACCGGAGGAACACAGAGACCCAGGACCGGGGGAACCCCGAGACCCAGGACCGGGGGAACCCCGAGACCCAGGACCGGGGGAACACAGAGACCCAGGACCGGGGCAACACAGAGACCCAGGACCGGGGGAACACAGAGACCCAGGACTGGGGGAACCTCGAGACCCAGGACCGGGGGAACCCCGAGACCCAGGACCGGGGGAACACAGAGACCCAGAACCGGGGGAACACAGAGACCCAGGACCGGGGGAACCCCGAGACCCAGGACCGGGGGAACCCCGAGACCCAGGACCGGGGGAACACAGAGACCCAGGACCGGGGGAACACAGAGACCCAGGACCGGGGGAACACAGAGACTCAGGACCGGGGGAACACAGAGACCCAGGACCGGAGGAACACAGAGAGCCAGGACCGGGGGAACCCCGAGACCCAGGACCGGAGTAACACAGAGACCCAGGACCGGGGGAACCCCGAGACCCAAGACCGGGGGAACACAAAGACCCAGAACCGGGGGAACACAGAGACCCAGGACCGGGGGAACACAGAGACCCAGGACCGGGGGAACCCCGAGACCCAGGACCGGGGGAACACAGAGACCCAGGACCGGGGGAACACAGAGACCCAGGACCGGGGGAACACAGAGACCCAGGACCGGGGGAATACAGAGACACAGGACCGGGGGAACCCCGAGACCCAGGACCGGGGGAACACGGAGACCCAGGACCGGGGGAACACGGAGACCCAGGACCGGGGGAACCCCGAGACCCAGGACCGGGGGAAAACAGAGACCCAGGACCGGGGGAACACAGAGACCCAGGACCGGGGGAACATGGAGAACAAGGGCTGGGGGAACACAGAGACCCAGGACCGGGGGAACATGGAGAACAAGGACCGGCACAGAAGCAGAGCGCCCGGCCGCAACATGGCGGCAGGGACGCCCGCGAATTCCACAAGGCGTGGCCGCAACTGGTAAAGCGCCCATTTTACAAAAGGCGCGGCCCGCATTTCCCTTTAACCTTTGCCCCTCCGCGAGCGCAGAGCGCTCGGGTTCGTAACCAGCGGGGCTAGGCGCTGATCATCGCCCTTGACGCAGAGCACTTGCCCTTTAACCTTCGCCCCCGCAACCCCTTATTCCCTGATCGGTTAAGAAACTGTCTATCTCCGCCTTAAATATATTCAATGACCCAGCTTCCACAGCTCTCTGGGGCAGAGAATTCCACAGATTTACAACCCTCCGAGAGAAGAAATTCCTCCTCATCTCAGTTTGAAACACCGTGTGCAATGCCCAATGGCGGAGCAGAGGAGGACGTTCCCTCACCTGTGGCGGGACTGTGGAGAGGAGGGCCCTGGGCCGCCCGCTGCCCGATGTATCCCTGGATCAGGCCTTGCGTCTCTTCAGGGTTGATGGAGAAGGGCTTGAGACCTGCAGAGAGAGAGAGAGAGGGGAGGGAAGGAGAGAGAGAGAGGGGAGGGAAGGAGAGCGAGAGAAGGGAGGGAAGGAGAGAGAGAGGGGAGAGGGAAGGAGAGAGAGAGAGAGAGGGGAGTAGAGAGAGAGAGGGGAGGGAAGGAGAGAGAGAGAAGGGAGGGAAGGAGAGTGAGAGAGGGGAGGGAAGGAGAGAGAGAGTGAGGGGGGGGAGGAGAGAGAGAGAGAGAGGGGGAGGGAAGGAGAGAGAGAGAGGGGAGGGAAGGAGAGAGAGAGAGGGGAG